>NC_143016.1:48486586-48769086 GCF_055824585.1 Amblyomma mixtum | reverse complement strand
GATACGATGTCCACCATATTCACAAGCAAACTGGCGGTCGGGGACCCAGGAGGGGCCTTCTAGGTAGCGACGGCGCTATCTCCAGATTCTCGAAGAAATTCTCAGGAATTCGTTCACTCCAAAGTTATTATAATGGTGGTTGGTTTCTGAAACGAAAACCAGGCCACGAGAGTTTCTTGGAGTATAGCACTCAGAGCCGCGACGTGTATTTAAATTCGGCGGCAACAAGTAGTATAGCAGAACATACCAGAAGACAGCGGTGAGAGCGAGAGACAAAGTTGGATAAAATATAAAAGTGAAGGGAGTAGTACAGGAAAAATGTCAACAAAGACGGCATATAGAGGCTACAGGAAAGAGAGGTGAGGTGCTGCAGGTAGCTGTAATCCAAAAAGAAATGACGTCAGGTGGCCAGGTGGCCAAATTATAAATAGCGTCAGATGGCCAAAAAAGCCAGAAATGCGAAAACAATCAAATACAAAGGAAGCTCGAAAGGAAAGTCAGAGAAAAGATGCTGAGACACTGTATACACGAAAGGCGAAAGAAAAAAAAAGAAAAGAGGCGCTAGTAACATAAAAGAATAGTACTCAAAACGAAACGATATGTAGTCACAAAAAGTAAGATAAGTGGTAACGTCCCGGAAATATAGAGACATCTATCATTTCTTCTTATTTAGACAATACAAGAAAATACGAACGAAAAAAAAGGGGAGGACGAGGAGGAGGAAACAGAAGATATAGAAAACGTAAACTAAAACACACACAACCGAACACCGGAAGCCGAGCACTAACACCACAACGGAAAATGCGCATATGTGAATGCAACTCTTCGGAAAAGGTGTAAATAGAAAAGCAGAAAAAGGAAAAGCTCGAAAAATGTGTCAGAATACCCAATGTAAGACTCAAAAGAAAACAAACCACATTAAGATTTTCGAGACAATTCGTTCAGAGTCCTAGAAGGTTCCCGTTTGCCCAAGCGGAATTTAATCCGTAAAAATCAGGAAATTGCAGTGACCAAGGTGCCTCGAGTTTTGAGAAATACATATTTATCTCGGGGTGTGTTGTATGCGCGTACGCTTTCAGTGCTCAATATATTTCTCGCCGTCCAATGAGCGCACTAATCATGCTTTTTTTTCCTCGCAGAATGCATACTGTGGATGTCCTGGGATACGAGAGACGCAATCTCGCAAACATGCATGGATCAGTACGAAGATAACTGCGACGTCGTACATATGTCCTACGACAGAGAAACGTGCAGCCCGCTCTTAAGTGTTTAAAAAGAAATCAAGAAGAAAAACTGGTATATTCATAAACGTGCTGGCCTTGCTGCGTTGTAGGCGATGGCATCGTTGATGTATTGTTTTATTGAATATTTAACTGGCAGTAGTACGTTTTGATTAGGGATGCAACTGCGCCTACGCTGGTTTAGTTAACATCACGTATTCGTAGAAAAGTTTCACATGAAGTTCAATAGTAGCATAGGAAATATTTGATGGCATTCGCAATAAAAATAGGTCAGTACTATATAGAAGGTGGAACCAGCTATAACGGACGCAGGCCGGAAAGGCAGAGGGGACACACACGCAACACCGCTTGAGAGGAGGCACCGCTGGAGCCTTCTCTCTCTTTTCCTGTGTCCTTTTTCATTGGTTCCACCTTCTGTATATTATGAACCAACAAGCGCAGAATTTTACACTCAGTCAGTGCTTCATGCGCTTGCCACTTTAGCATAGCATAAGGAAACAATGCGCATTCGTTTATTAAGAAAAATACGCCAATCCCCTTAAAGCTCAAGCAAGTACAGGGCAAAGAACATGTGATGAGTTCATGTTAAACATTGTAAATCGCATGCAATGATTACTTCAATAAACTATGAATCTTTCCTTCACCTGATGCGCAGAACATGCCGTTCAGAAGCTTCGTCGAAGTATAAAAAAAACACTCTTAACTAGCAATTTGGGCCCCCTTTCGGTATTGGGAAGAAAGCCATGCCCGCAGTTAGAAAGGCTGTACTTACCAGGTGTTCATTTTAGGCAGCTTTCAATCAAGTTTACATCATAAAATATACTTTGTGCCCGAGATTGACTTACACTACGGTGAGGTAGACAAGCGGTGCGTGCGACGCGAAGGAAGAATAATTCAGCGCAAAAAGTCGACCTTTGTCAACACTTTAGGAAGCGTTGTGGGGTATGTAGCGCGAACTAGTCCGCGTCGTTGGACACATATGAAATGAAGGCATTCTCTTGTCAAGACTACCATCCTTTTCGTGGCCTCATTCTCTACTATCGCGTTGCGTTGTCATGTCGCGATTAAAGACCGATAGGAACGATATCAAAGAAAATTATTTATAGTTTCCCTTTACCGATTAGACGCATAAAACAATTACAGTGACATTCTCTTCTTAACGGCACGTTTCAGCGTCACTAGACACTGGTATGTGTAAAAGGCGCGACGGTTATGCATGTGGAACCACACAGCTCGTACACCACGCCCCTGCGACCTCTTGACGCAGATTCGTTGGCCTTGATGGTGCTCTCATGTCCAGAGATTACGCAGCCCGTATATGAAGCCTGGAGGGGTATAAATGGTGGTATTTATTCTCACTGACACGTAACAAGCACTGACGAATAGGGAGGGCCCTTAATGAACATTTCTCCACACTTTTTATTACACAGGCAGTTAGAAAATAAATAATACGTTAGGTGCATAAGAAATATATGAATTGAAGCAAACAAATGATTCGATAGAAAATATGTGCGGATCTCCATAGTTTCAAACTCAAAGTTATTAAATAGCAGAGATCCGTGCATTAACTGCATCGTGTGGAGGTAGATACGGCGTATACGAATACGTGTAGCGTCCCATACAGAGTTTTTTTTTTATTCTGGCGGTCATTGTAAAGACTTCACAACGCTTGTGTGTGAGGCATAGTGGTAGCCTTTGCATCAGGTGTAAGTCATGCATTGTGCTTCAATGTGGAAGATGTATGCATATCGGCCAATTTGCTCTACATAAATTTTTCTGCAACATCAAGACGCACATTAAAGCAGTTGTTGAAATACAGATTTTATCAAAAGATTAGGGCCTGAAGAGTTTGATTCCTGGCAATTCCGGCTCTTTATGCGCCGCCAGCGTTCTAAATCGCTTAAGCGCCAGGAAAACTCCCGCCCATACTCCTCTTGAAATTCGTACTTCTGAGAATGGTGCAAATGCTCCACTACATGACTTGAAACCAAAGTCCCTTTTTATGTTCTATAAAGGTGCGTCGTATCTGAACAATCAAAAATACACTTGGCTCAATGGACAAAACAAACGCCAGAGATAATAAATAAATTCAGAAAGCTAGCCTAATAGCGATGCATATTATTGACCGGCATATTTGCACGTTTTGTAAACATATCCCGTAAAAATCATCATAAAAACAGCATTGCGTTGCGGATCCTCGTTATAAGCACCGGATGCTCATGCAAAAGCCAGTAACTCATAAAAGGGTAACGCTATTTTTGTATTGTTAGCATCTCTACTGTTGAAGGAAAGAGAAGTCGTCAAAGTAATCTTTTTCAATTGGTACAAGATATCAGCCAACAATGTTAAACAAGGACATCTCTCATACACAGTAATACGAAGTTAAAATCTGTATGTATGAGTTTGATGATCGGATGTTAGATAAATTATCGAAGGTGCTGGTTAATCGCTGCTGCTCCGTACTTCTTGACAGGAGAAAATAACTAAAAAAAACGCATAATAGAATGATGTCCTGAACCTTGAAATGTCGGTCTCGTTGAGACGGTCCTCTAGACACATTTTTTTTACAGCCAAATATTTCAATCCAGCAAACTAAACACACTATGTGTCCCTAGCTGGCGCACAAAGAAGACGAACTTGTGTTGAAAAAGAAATAAATTATTTTTCTTATCACTTCGATGAGGACTGAAGCCGTAGTTACAATGATTTTCTAGGCATAATCTTTTTGAAATGGCTGTGTCTTCAACGTAGAAGGCGTCCGCACTGTACATCAATGGCAAGAGTGCACTCTACGTACAGAGCCACAATACGTGAACAAGAAAGCCTGCACAATGAACCGCTGATCAACTTCCAGCCGTCTGGAGAGTGTAACCTGCTAGTTACACTCATTCTCACGGGGAGGACTGCATCTTTGCGCGTCATTCTCGGGAGAGTTCTTCTTCTTCGCGACAAGCAGCGCCAGTCACGGATTCTGCTCAGCTGAACCTGCGAAGGCAAGAAATAAAACAAGCAACCAACTAACTTTATTAGCCTGACCAGCTGTGATATCTATGTGGATATTCAAAGTTTTATGTTCAGAGCGTGGCGACGACGCTTCCAACGAGGCCATGAGACACCAATTTATAAGCACCGCCATTATTAGCGTTCAATGCAAAGTTCTAAGTAGTGAAAATGCATGCAGCGGGGTTAGAGGAGAGAACACGTTTTCTGCACGCCCCACGTTCGGGCTGCCGTCTGAAGCAGGGCAATTAAGGTAGTACATTAGCGCGGTATGGTTGTTACCCAGCATGCCTGGCAAGGGCAACGGGCAATGGCTACAGTCATGGAAATCTTTCGAAACAAGTGGCCACAATGCCGCCACCCCTTTCTTTCTAAAGACCAAAACCAATACTGAGCATCGTGATGGAATGTGCTGCTTCATTTATTTTTTAGGGATTAAAACCTTTCATTGCAATAGTTTGGTAAAGGCAGCGCTCACGTTAGCCGCTTTTGAGCAGTATTGTCACAAAACACGAAAACAAAAAGTACCTTTTTCCTCTTCAAGCTTAGGCCATAAGAGGTAAGGATATAGACATTATGGAAATCGCAGGAGCAAGTAAATGTGCCTCCGAGTTAAAGAAAAAGTTACTGCAGAAAATTTTCTAGGCCCAAAAGTCGAAAAAAGGATATTCCTTTCGCCCTGTAGTTCCTGGCGCGAAATGAGGAGGACGACACGCAAACGGTAGGAGAGTCCGCAACTTGCGAAAGTTGTTGGTGAGGGTGGTAGCAGTTACATGATCCCGACTCTTAAACAAGCGTAAATTAACTGTGTTCCACGCGGTCTGAGGTCTCCGGTGCACACTTACGGACTCAACTTTACCTGTCGTTCAGGGCGTTATGGTATAGGATGAAGCATTACCCCAACATGCAGCGCATTTTGCACAACGGCTTCTGGTCGATATTATTCAGGAATTTGCAACAACCGGCCCTGCTCTAAGGTTATCCTTATTATAGGATTTACCTTCCCAAAGCGACTCAGAGTACATTAAATTCTCTCCCCTCCCCCCCTTTGTGCCATCAGGAAATTAGAATCAAGAGTCAGTTTGTCACAGAGGGTGTCCACCACGTCTGTTTTCTGTTCCACTCGATAGGGTTCTGAAGCATAGGTAAGCTTTTGAAACCAATTTTATGTTGCAATAATCCTCAACAACCACCGTAACAAACTGTCAATCACCGTCTCACTTCTCGTTTCTACCTTTTTTATAGCCTCGTACAACGCTTGCTTTTAATAGAAGATCTTGAGTAGCGCTGCTTACTACTACGATTTTGTATTAAGAAAATAGAATGGCGGCTGCTATATAGCTCACACCTTACTCGCAGCGTGCAGCAGTATCCACTGGGCTACTTTGCGGCACACGAAAAGGCGCTAATACAAACACCGTTCACATTTCAAATCAGGAATTATAATACAATTCAATCCTCACCTTGCGAATCTTCCGATTTCTTTGCTGTTCCTTCCGTTTGCCGTGTTCGGCAGGCACGGCTCATGCGCTCCAGGTCTTGGCTCGTGGCTAGAATCAACTCGAACGGAAAGCCAAGGCCCAGTTTGGCACCGCGCGAAACCACTCGGAGGCTCGGCAGCACTTCTACCGTGAGCTCCAGAGGCCCCAGCTCAGCCAGAAGCCGCGACGCAAGAGCCAACCAGGCAGCGGCCAACACCGCCATCGCTGCCCCGTCGGGTGTATACCGTTGTGTGGGGTCGGACGGAGTCGTGTGTCGGGCGTGGCAACGCTAAGAGAGCGCCATTGTCAATGGGATGCACGCAATCGTGCGTGTGAGAGGGACAGAGAGAGAATGACGGGCGACGCATGAGAGCAAACAGGGCTAACAGCATTGACAAAGAGCGCCCCTTTGGAGGCCCCCCTCCGGACTCCGTGTACCGTAACACTGCCGGCACGCTGGCTCAGTGACGACGTAATGTGAGCGCTGAAGGAGCGCCTGTGTTGCGTGACCGAAGTCATCACACGCGGATGCCCGTGTCGCTGGCGCACAGCACGCATACACAGCGTGCTTTCTGGCTCTGGTTTGAGTTTCTAGTTTTGTACGCCTTTACAGGCCCCTTCTAGGGACCTGTTCAAGGGCCCTGTCCCTAGGGCCCTTACCTATAGGGGCCCAGTTCTATGCTCCTTTGGTCTTTTAAAGAAAGTGGGAAGGAGGAATCGTTAAAGGTTGATTTTGTGTTCTGCGAAAGGTTAGCCGTACGAGCTTGTCAAGTAGCGAACCATATTATTCGTATCAAATGAACACTTTTTCCAGTGGAGTTCATTTGGCGAAGCTTTTTGCTTTTCCTGCTCATACTTGCCTTCCTCGCGGACCCTTTGCCCTGAAAGGCGTCAAGCCACAGTTATACAGCGTATACTAAAAGATTTCTTGACATCAATTAGCATATGTTAGCAAAGAAAACAGAGTATGAAGCATATGGGAAAACCATTTGTGGTAATCAAAACATGCACTATGATGATGCATTCACCCGCGCAGCGGTTACTGGAAACACTGCACAAATCGGCTTTTAGTTCCAGCCTCAATTCTTAAAGATGCGAGCTAACCACCTGCTCATCAAACTGCTAATTCTCTCAGGACCAATTAATACATAATAATGCAGCCGTCCACACAAGGGTGAGGCGCCAAGGGAAAATAACACATGTGCTTATATTTCATGTCTTGGCCACTTGAATGCATTGACTAAATGTTCAACTTTCTCTCTAGAGTTAGCATACCAACACTATGAATTAAAATGCACCTTGCAGTTTGACACGGCTTGAGCGGAATTCTTTCGAAGAGACTTGCTTAGTTTTCGACAGAGGTGCTTCAGCACGGAGCAGCCACATCGCATGCCTACATATACCTAGAGATATAGCATTCATCTGCTGTTTTTTTGTAAATAACTCTCAACTGTAAACCGATGGGATTTATATCTGGGTTAAAAAGTGTATGATGCCCACTTGCGTTAACAAACGTGGTCGCAAGAAAAAAAGAAAACAAAGCAGACAAGGACGCGGCGCTAAGAGCGTACCACATACGATGCATGGTTAATATAGTCCTGCGAGCAACTCGAGCGTTTCCCGCCACAGGTTTCGCGGCCACTTTTCGCTTCAGTGCACACCGCGCCGACACGCGTCCAGGTGCGCCATTCGTACGCCGCTTGCTTGGCAACCCTGCGCACCTAGTATGTTCAGTATTGAAAAGGAAGAGGCTGGCATAACAAAAGGTCGGCTGCGCAGCGCGCACATAAAGTTTGCGTGCATCATACAGAGGAATCAGTGAGTAAAATCTTCCGCGTGCGTTTTTGCACAAGAAAAGGCTGTTTGTCCAGTCAAGGTCGCGTGTTGTGCCCCCACAGCTTAAACTCAGTCAGTTGAGAACACCAACAACCCGCCGCGGTGGCTCAGTGGTTAAGGCGCTCGGCTACTGAGCCGGAATACCCGGGTTCGAACCCGACTGCGGCGGCCACATTTCCATGCAGGCGAAACGCAAAAGGCATCCTTGTGCTCTGCTATGTCAGTGCACATTAAATCCCCAGGTGGTCGAAATTATTTCGCAGACCTCCACTACTACCCCTCTTTCTTCCTTTCTTCTTTCACTTCCTCCTTTATCCTTTCCCTCACGGCCTGGTTCAAGTGTCCACGGAGATGTGAGACAGATACTGCGCCATTTCCTTTCCTCAAAAACCAAAAACCGAACAAAAAACATTAATTGAGTGATTGATTCTAGAGTTGAATTTCTACACCGAGTTGAAGTTGATTCAAGGAAACTTCTACTATAGTTTGACACCTGAGAGAGCGTAATGAAATAACACGGCGCGTGGCACTCTCCACAATCAGGCACGGTCTCGTAGCGCCGAAAATCTCCTTCCGGGATTTCCAAACTATATTATGGTTAAGTATATTGCCCCCAAAGAGCGACTAAGACCAATAGGAAATTAAATTTATCAACTAGTTTTGTGGAGTCGAACACTGTCAGCCTTCTTCATGGATAAAAACAGGCGCATGTAACACGTTGTTTCACTACACAGTAGTGTAGTGGTGTTTCTTATTCCAATTCGCTCCTACTGTGCTTCTTTCCTTGTCAATTTATTACCACTTTCGTCTTTAAGGTGTGTGAGAGTACAATTACGCAAGTGTTTCATAGCTGTATTTCTAATCTGAAGCACTATCCACTATGCCTGAAACACTATCCTTCACCTGGGTGCAAATCGTATGTGTTGCGAATGATTTGCACTTTTATTAAAAAATTCTTGAACATTTGTTGCAAGAAACTGCCATATAAAGGAAGTGGACGCCAAGACAACCTTGCCTCAAAGTATCTTTTTCTCCTCTCCTTGCATTTTATTCTGTACAAAAATGCAAAAATAAAGATTGAATTCAACTGGATGAATCGATTAAAGAGTGCAAAAACAAAATGGTGGTTCAGATTCTGGCCGTTGGCTGGTAGCTGTTGGCTTCCGTCATGTCAGTCATAATTCGAGCACCTCTTTCCACTCCCTTGTCTGATGAATAGTTTAACGAGGGCTTCGAATCTGCCAGTCTTGATGGCATAGGTAGCTTAAGAGGGTTCTCGCACAGCTTCCGCCCTCACCGTTCGACCACGTTCCTACGTGGCACTCGCAGTAATACAGGACTAATATGTCCGCCTCTATGGACGAGGATGGCGCTGGTGAACACCTTCAACGTTCGGTTACACTACACATAAATAACCCCGAAAGCAGAAGATTAGATAGACGGTGCCATAGCTCATTTGGTAGAGCACCGGACGCGAAATTCGGAGGTCTTGGGTTCGGATCCCGCCGGCGGCATGTGGTTGTTTTTCCTTGTGGTTGTTCATCTTCCATTGATGAAAACCACCAATTATAGAAAATAAAATGAAGATACCACCTATGCTTCCTGGTTCTTGGTGACTATTGATTTCCTTCTGCATATATGAGCATTAACACACTACGCGATTGCATCATAACCTTCTGGCGGAGCTTAAGTGTCCCTTAGAATTTTTTGATGAAAACAATGTTTTAACAGAATCGCAGTTTGACTTCAGAACCGGTAGGTCAACTGAGACTTCGTTGTTGACACTGAAAGTCAACATTTTACAGAACATAGAGTAAAATGTTTTTACGCAGCCCGCTTTTCTTGATTTCAACAAGGCGCTTGATTCCTTAGACCAGGGTATTCTAATCAATAAGTTATATTCATGTAGGATCTGCGGGAATCTATTGCCACTAATTGAAAGCTATCTTCGTAGCAAAACTCATCCTTCATCTATAGGTAATGAAACTTCTGACTTGCTCCCAGTCCGCCATGGCGTACCCCAGGAAAGCGTATTGGGGCTCCTACTCTTTAATGTACTCATTAATGACGTTATTAATATAGACGACACGATTCAGTTTTTTATATATGCCAATGAACACTGTTCCTCTTGTCTCTGGCCCTGAACTTGACTATCTCATAGGAAAGTGTAACATCGCTGTAGAAAATTATCAGCCTGGACTCGCTGAAACCGACTTCGATTAAATGCAGCAAAAACAAAAGCAATAATGTTTCGTTCTAATAATAAACTTCTCTACCAGAAATAGGTGTTAAATTTTAAAGGACAAACATATTGATATTGTTATCGAGCATAAAACATTAGGGGTGTATTTTTCATCTAATTTTACTTGCGATGGCCACACTGACTACCTTTGCAAAAATTTCATCAGCTGCAGGTGCACTATCACGATGTCCTGACACCTTGTCTCTAAAATATAAAATCCAAATCTATTATGCATTGATTCAATCACATTTAAACTATTGGAGTTTAGCGTGGGCTACAACTACAAAACCCAACATGAATAAATTGTTCATACTACAAAAAAAAAATTGTTCGTTATACTGCAAGTCTCGAAAGACCCAGACTATCAGTAACCGCCTTCCAAGCACATACCATCATCCGCGTAGATAAGCTATATGAATTTATTTTTTGCAACTCGTTACAAAAGCAGGGGGATAAAAGAACAGGAGAATACAAGAACGTGGTTACCGTGGAAAGTAGAGGGTACGGCAGCGCTAAAACATTTTGACCCCTCCTTTAGCGGCAGCTGCCCACACTGTAGTGCAGTGTCTTCTGACACTTATCACATGGTGTGGGCCTGCCCCTCCAACCCCGCTAATACACCCATCCCCAACCCAACCCGGGAGGACTGGGAGGCGACCCTGCTCGGCTGCCACGGCTTACAGGCCCAACAAGCCTTAGTCGGGCGCGCCCGGGCGGCGGCCACTGCCACTGGGGTCCCATACTAGGGACCTCCACGTAGTGTTTGTGAGGATCGGTCCCTACGGGCTGATCCAAACATACCTCCTGTTCATTCTTAATAAATGTTTTCACCACCACCCCCAGCGTGACAATGCGCAAGTGGTCCGTGAATGCCATGGGAACCTGATGGTAGTTACCCTAAGTGTAGAATGCGGGTCCATGAAAGGACGGTACAGAAAGAGAAGGAGGGTATGGCAAGACTGTAGGAAAGCGTACCATGGTGACCATTCAGAACCATCCAGGAGGAAAGGTGTGGCGAGAGCGGGGGAATGTAGCACGGTCCATCAGCGGTAGCTGCTGCGATACGCGCCGCCCAAAGAGAGGATCATCAGAGACGCTCCGCTACAAGATCGGCGCACTGAAATGGAGACGTACACGAAAAACTACTATGTATGGATAACTAAAAACAGCGCCCTGGAACTATAAACATGCGAGGTCGCTGTCATATTCCCCACCACTTCACATCGCAATGTATAAATACCTTAACAACTGTCTCTGAATATCGAATCCACCGGTGGTAACCATCCGGTATGTTACTTTTTCTTTAGGGCGAGAGCATTCGTTCCGCCATGTCGAAAAAAATTATGCGCCGTTGGCGCTGGCTATCGTGTGAAGCCTTGAAGCCGGAGCGGCCAGAGCAGCCGCCCACTCAGACAACCTAGGCAAGCCACCTAGGTCACGTGACCTTGTGCCGTCGCCACAACTTGCCCATCGTGGGCAGTGGGGCATCGCTTTACCGCTACCAAATGCGCCCGGAGTGGTGTGAGGACTCCCAGGGATCTATGAATGTAAAGTAGAGACTTACCGATTCCGCAGGTGTGATCATTAACAAATTAACGTTATCGCGTCAAACCCTTAATGCGGAGCTTAAGTGTTCCGTCCAGTATTTTTTCTTTATATTTCTTTACGAAATCCCTCAAACTTAACGGTGTTATCTATCAATTTGCCATTTTCTTTAAAGTTTTTGACCCTGCGCTTGTAACATTACGTTGCCTCCCTGCTTTTGAGCCACCAATCTTCCAATCGCTATTCCCTGACTTGTATCACAGATTCATTCAAATCACCAGTATTAACTCTAAACCCTAAGGCTTCCCTTCCTGGAGAGCGACTGCGTCTGCATCGACATTCGAATGGATACCGCCACATTCAACTATAAGACGTTCAATTGTTTCTACAGATTTACCAAACAGTCCACATGTGCCATGCTAGTGGTTAAATTTCTTTTCTTAGCTTAATGTTCTGAGACACGCTGATCTAGCTTCAAACAGTAGGGCACTGTCGGCCCACAGGCTGCAGCGCCCCGCACGTCAACACAATCAACGCGCATTCTGTTCCGTGATGGGCAGCAAACGTCAACACCAACATATATTCTTACACCGCTCTCTTACCCTTGTCAAGAAATAGGAAGTACTATCGCTCTAAGAGAGCCATCCGTCGTCACACGCCAAGCGGTAACCATTTCGCGAAATGAGATCAGTTGTATACCTGTAGCGCACCAGCCATATTCCTTGGCACATTCATTGCGTTCTGTACGTAAGCTTAAAGATGTGTCTGCGCCGATTTGTATTGATGCGTTTTCGAAAATGGTAACATTCTGCGGGCTAGTTTTTTTACCTCGAAATATCGCAGCGACGAAGCTTAACGCGTTACGCGGTCCACCGTGATTCGACAAAAAAGTCGGGAGCGGCAACGCGTGACTTGCAGTCTTTGCTTCACAATCCACAATGAAAGTACGCAGGCCTGTCCACTGGCCCGAGCAGAGCCACAATCACTGCCACGTGCAGACATGTGATAGGAAAGATTGAAAGAAGAGACACGCGCGGTAACAAAAGCGTTCGCCGAAGCGACGGCAAAGGCTTTGGCAACCGATACCCTCTTGTGGCAAGGAACCCTAAATACAATCAGCGAGAGGCCCTATGGATCTCAGCCCCGAAGATCTAAGACAGCCGGCAATGAATGGCGCAGCGCAATTCCAATGCCTGCGAGAGCCTTAAAGATCTCTAGATAAGCCAGTGTTCAGACAGCTAAATTATGCTACAACAACCGCTTCGCAACCTGCACGGGTTGGCGGAGTTGTCGTTCCGCTCCAGCTGTGGCCGGATGAAAGGAAAACAAGAGCAAAAAATAGTTTTGCTTACGCACGTGCTTAATAAAAAGCGTATTGCAGAGGTCATTTGCAATGACTAGAGCGCAGATGCCGGCTGCGCTCGCAACAGGGACCTCAAAGCTCTCGCTCTGCTGAAACGATATGCTTAGATGGCAGCTTTCATTCCAGGTAAGTACGTACTCATTTGCATCTAACTTAGTTCAGGACACGTGTTAGAGACTCAGTCGAATGTCGTGCGTTGCAATTATAATTTGTAGAGGGCTTTGTAAAGGTCTTGGCCAAATATCTGACGCGAAACTTAAGTTTAGACTTGTTGGTCGTTCGCAGTGCAGGTATGTCTTAAATGTTCCTTTGTCTAGTCTTTTTAGCCTGGGGAATCTGCACTCTCGAAATATTAGTAACACGGCTTCAGTTTTGTTGTTACGCAAGAACGGGTACTTCGACGATGTACAGGGTCTGTTGTGAAAGTAGTAAGACTGGTTTTTTCCTGGGCAAACGGGCGGACGAGAGGCGGTCTTCGCGTGCAGGATCGTTGAAGAGGGATATTGGGAATGCTAGGGAAATTTGTCAGTCGGCTCTCGGCCGTTGAAGAGAGCAGGTCGCTTGTACTGTGAAGCCGTGTCGAAATGTCTCGTCACGCAGAGTCATGGAGTGTTTACTGGATCAGCGATACGCAATAAAATTTTGTGTAAATCTTGGTAAAACGGGCAAACAGACTCGCGACATGATTAAGGACGCCTACGGTGACGCTTCATCGGTAGATCCGGTGTTTTTTGAGTGGCACAAGAAGTTCCGAGAAGGTAAGGAAAGAGTGGAAGACGACGACCGCTCCGGACGCCCTTCGGCCAGCAAGACCAACGAAAATGTGTAGCGAGTGAAACAGTTACTGAACAGGGATTGTAGGTTGAGTTTCAGAATGATTGCTGATGACTTGAGCATTCCTAAAACCCAAGTTTTTGAGATCGCGACAGAAAACTTAGCCATGAGGAAAGTGTGCGCGCAGTTGGTGCCGGGAGTGTTGTGAGAGGAACAAAATGGCAACCGGAAAGCGATCTGCCAGGATCTTTTACGTCATGTGAATGAGGACCACGATTTTTGCCCAGCACAAGGCGGCAACGCTGCCTCAGCCCCCGTACAGCTCCGACTTGGCCCCGCCAGACTTTTTTCTATTCCCGAGAATAAAATCGACGCTCAGCGGAAAGATCACGGATCGGTAGAGGCGGTTTCACAGGCCGTGACGAGGGAGCTAAACAGCATTCCGGTCCAGGCGTTCCTGGAGGCGTTCGAAAACTGGAAAACTCATTGGCAGCAGCGTGTATGTGCGCGAAGGGTGCTACTTTGAAAAAGTCTAATCGTTTGTACTATTCTGACGAACGAATTTTATTTAAAAAATCAGTCATACTACTTTCAGAACAGACAATGTATGTTCTCTGATGGAGGTAGCATAGGTGGTAAGTTCCTGACTATTATGCTGATCTGCATCGTCATACGAAGTATGTTCACTGTCGGACAGAGGTCCCTCCCTATTGAATCCAGGCAACTCTACCCTGCGCCAGATGGTGGTCACCGAATCACCGCAAACTTCTAAATCTCAACCACCCACTTGACTTTCTGCCACCCCCTGCTATAGGTATTATTCACAATGACGTCCCACGGGCGGCGGCGGCGACAGCTCGGGCAGTGCTGCGAACCTTGCGAGCCTATTCATTCTAAAGTTGCATTTCGTGTTGTCGTACAGGTGGCGGAGGCGTTGGCGGGCCCGTTGACTCAGCGTCATGGTGGCCCGCAGACAGGTGTTTTTCTGAAACTTTACTTCGCCTAGCCACTTGGTAACAGAATGGAAGCTGTTCGAAGGCGACTCTAAAGCGGCACTTATACATGGGAGCAAAGCTGTAGATTTGTAAGCTGGCTCGATATTTTGAGGCCAGTTTGTGAGCTTAGATCAATTTTACACTTTCACGCTTACTACTCCAGGATACTTTGGATGGCGGAGCGCAATTCATGAACTTCGACAACAAGTTACTGTGGTTACAGACAATGCCGAAACAACTTAGCCGGCGCACCTGCATATTGTCGTCGTTGAATTGTTTCCGAGAAGCGCGCTCCGTTACCCTATCAGCATTCTCGTATTCGGAAAAGTTGCTTTATGACGCTACTAGAATCAGCGGTCGGTGTCTCCCCTCCCGTTCTTCAAGAAAATGCAAACTTTCACGTCACGTGACGTTTTGTGCATCTTCACGCTGGCAGCCACTATAGGCATGTGAAATTTACTCCCCCTCTCCTGTCTGTTTAAGACCTTGAAGATAATTGGCACACGGTTCTAATGTCGTGGTGGCGACGCGCCGTTACTTGCAGTAAGTACTTTTATCTCTTTTAAGATCAGAGCCAGATCGTGCCACCGTCCCACCTTCGGAAGTTGAATAAACGGTCGCACGGTGCCCATGGCGTCGAGGCGTTTGTGATGATGTGGCCACTTATATAAGTGTCATAACGCTACCGAGGTCTCCCGCGGACAGCGCTGCAAATACTTAAGCCTGTGAGGTTCAAATAAATAAATAGTAACTCGCAAAAAACACTAAAAAAATTGGCAGTGGCTTAGCTCTGCTATGCCAGGATAGACGTACCGTGAGGTGAGGGCGAGGTGTCCACATTTCGGTGGACACCTGAACCAGAGGGAAGGTGCATATCTGCCCTCTTGGAACAGTGGACACCTCAACCGTGCTTAGCATGAAGCGCTCTCGACTGTTCGCAATGATGCAAATGAGATTTGCGGTGATTTTGAAGAATTCAGTGCGGTATTCCTGCAAGGCAAAAACACTTTTTTATAAAAGGATATTCTTCACTTCACCATCTAGTTTTCCAGAGGACAGAGACACCCCGAGTAAAGCTTCGCGGTGTCCCAACTACAAAGTCTGGTACGACTCACTCCATCCCTCTCCGCTCTTGGGCGCCCGAGCTCGTGACATGCAGAAGACAATGAGCCGAGAGAGAGGCAGCTCCGTCGTCAGCGTGCGGAGCTTAAGTAAGCCGGCCACCCTTCTGAACAACAAAACACACAAAACAAGATCAGTAAACACTTCGCCCCCCTGCCTTTTAGGAGAAATAAGGCGAAAACAAAGGGTGGGAATGAGAGTGCGCGGTAACTGCCCCATTGTGGTGCAACCCCTAAGAGGGGCTCATAACCAGCGTATGCGAGCGCGCAGATGGACCGATTGCACCACGACAAGGAAGCGACATGCTCAAACATGCTCCATGCTGTTGTCACACACCTGCCATCATTACAGCCTGTTTCATCAGCAGCAGCGAAGCAGCAGCAGTCTGGTTGCGCCCCCTGCAGGGTAAAGGCCTCTTCCATGTCTTTCTGATTAACCTGTCCTTTGCCAGCTACGGCCACCATATCCACGCAAACTTATTAATCTCATCCGCCCGCCTAACTTTCTGCCACCCCCTGCTACGCTTGCCTTCTCTTGGAATCCACTCCGTTACTCTTAAGGATCAGCGGTTATCTTGCCTGTTTACTTGAACTCGAAGTTCGTAATATACCCACAGCTTAAAGAAGCTCTTTCCTCTTACTCACTAGCCGCCTCGGTGGCTCAGTGGTTACGGTGCTCGGCTGCTGACCTGAAAGGTGCAGGTTCGATTCCGTTCGTGGCGGTGGCATTTCGTTAGAGGCGAAATGCCAGAGGTCCGCCAGAGGCGAAATGCCGTGTACTGTGCGATATCAGTGCACTTTGAAGAACCCCAGGTGGTCGAAATTATCCGGAGCCCTCCACTGCGGCATCAGTCATAGCCTGACTCGCTTTGTGTCGTTGTACCCCTTAGACCAAATCTTCTTACCCACTGGCGCAGATTGACCTCCACAACTTCACATATGTGCTCATTGACGAGCAAACATCTTTTACCACTCGAAGATCGCTTGTGATCGAACGTTCGTATACATCTGCCTTAGCTTTCATGCTACGGTATAGGGCATAAGCACACGGATACAATAGGCTCCACTGGGCTATACAGTTAAGTGAAACGATTTTGCGCAGATACAAGTGCGTTTGCTCATGGACGAAAGGGGCACTTTTGAGCCCTAGCCGCAGAATATCCCTTAACTGTCTCATAGAGAGGAGATGAACAGATGCAAACTTCTCCCGCATATGAAAATTTTATTCGAAAGTCATGCATAAAAACTGGATGCTTGGAAAGGCGTTCGGCCCCGCCGCGATGGCTCAGTGGTTACGGCGCTGGCTGCTGGCCCGAAAGACGCGGGTTCGATCCTGGCCGCGGCGGCTGAATTTCGATGGAGGCGAAATTCTAGAGGCCCGTGTGCTGTGCAATGTCAGTGCTCGTTAAAAAACCACAGGTGGTCAAAATTTCCGGAGCCCTTCACTGCGGCGTCCCTCATAGCCTGAGTCGCTTTGGGATTGCGCTAAAACTGCCTCCAGCGGAGACAGTCCTGAATGATAGGTTCAGAGTACATCCGTCGAACAACACTCTGACCATCTGCACGCCAAACATGCAACGTGCCGAAGCTTACAGTCGCCTGACATCTTTCCAGATGGCGGACCAGGTGGTTGAGGTTAAGTCCTACGTACCAAAGCCAGAAGATTCTGTCAAAGGTACCGTCTTCAATACTTACACGATAGAAACGGACGAGGAGATCCTAGCGGAACTTCGCGCCCGAAATCCCGACACGGACATCATACACGCTCGAATAATGGGGCAGACCAGGCACTTCTTCATCATATTTGCCGGAAATCAGCTCCCAAGATCCATCAGATATCTGATGTTCGATGAAATCGTTTATCCATACCACGACAGAGTGGAAGCTTGTTTCAATTGTCGGAAGGTTGGACACCGCATGGACGTCTGCCCACAATCATTCCGCGAACTCTGCCGCAGATGTGGAGTCAACAACGCTCAGCCCAAGCAGGGAGAACAACATACGTGCAACTCCACTTGCATCATCTGCAGTGGCCATCACTTCACTGGCCGCCGCAACTCCAAGTTCCGCTTTCAAAAGCAAGTAAAAGAAACCAGCATGAAGAGGGCCAACAACAGCGAGGGCCAAAAACAAAACGACGAGAGACAATCGCGATCCAGGAGCAAGCATCCACCCGGGGGACTCCACCGCAGCGGATCGTCATCCTTCATTCCCTTAGGCAGCGACGCCTCGTCGAGAAGCGCCAGCAGATCCGCCAGCCGCAGCCGATATCGCGACCGCAGCGAAAGCTCGGGACGCAAGACTGTGACCTGGCACACAGACCCCGAAAAAGAAGCCCTTCAGAAACAGGTGAGGGAGCTTCGAATGCATAACCAGCGCTTGCAGTCCCAAATAGACGAGCTGAGTAAGCTAATAGGCCAACATGCCGTAACTCCTTCTAATCAACCAAAATCCTACAAGGCAGTGCTACAGCAGTCTGCAACCACAAGTACTCCACCTGAACCCAAATCACCTTCCCCATTAGGCCCCTCAGTGATCAAACACACATCCCCTGCTCTTCCCAAGCAAGAAGATAAGCTAGGAGATAAGGCTATGCACGTGGAGGTGGCATCTAGACCTAAAAGGCCGGCCAATTCGATGGCAGATACTCCTATCACACTTCCCAAGAAAAAAACCGAAACGATGGTAGCAGATTTAGTCGACAAAGTGGACCTCAGATTTGCCAAAGTAGAGGCCGACAGAAAGGCCGATCTAGAACGTCTAGATGCCAAATTCGCGGCTACACTGGCAGAATTCAAAAGCTTTATCATCGACGAAGTTAAGAAATAAATGGCCAACCTAGCGGCCAGGATCACTACACACGGAATGCAACCAATTCATGGCTAATATGGCCCCCCGCCCGCAGAGAATTAGCGTATGGCAGTGGAACTGCAGGCACTTCCTTCCCAAGAAAGATCACCTGCAGCTTCTAATCCAAAATACTGAAGAAAATCGGGACGTAATAGCGCTCCAGGAGAATAGAGTAAAAACAAAATTAGCGGGATTCAAAAGCTTCATGCAGAAAGGCGCGGACACCAAAAAAGAACAATTAACCGCTCTTCTAGTACAAAGGAACATCACGGCTATCCAGCACGAATTCGATGGCATATAACCGCTAATTACACTCTGATAGAGGTTGTTCCTCGCAATTGAGGAGACAGAAATCTTTTCATACTTAATGTGTACAGCTCTCCCCGAGATAAAGGACTAGCCGTTCCAAATTTATTGCGTAAGACTATGCACTTCACTAAAGGAGCGCTACTCCTCGTAGTCGGAGACTTTAACGCACCCCATGCTGAATGGGGATACGTTAAATCCACCAAGAAAGGCACGAAGCTATGGGAAACTTCACGCGATCTCGGCCTCACTTTACTTAATGATCCCCACTCCTGCACACGGCTAGGCAACAGCGTCAGCAGGGATAGCACACCCGACCTGACCTTCACCAAGAATATAACTGAAGCAAAATGGCATAACACCAGAAGTACGGCAGGCAGCGATCACTGCATCATAACAATCTCGTTTCATACGTACGCGCACAAGTCAATTCTAACAAGCACTACGCTCACGGATTGGGATAACTTTAGAAAACTTAGAGAAGATACCGCTCCCACCAACATCGAAAACTTAGATAGTTGGGTAGAGCAGCTTAAAAATGACGTGCGCAAGACGACCAAGGAGGTGGAAGCGACGGAAGATCAGCCGACGGCTGACTCCAAGCTTCTACATCTCTGGGAAGCGCACAAAAGCATCCTCAATAGAACGGTAAACTGGGCTAGTTGGTAGGAATTCATACTGAAAACTGCGCAAAAAACGAAGACACAGAACGAGAAGGCACAACACGGGCCTCAATAGATGGCAAAAACAAAAACACAACAGGGCACTTAAGCTAAAGGTAACCAAACTACATAGCCAGATCGAAGCCCATACATCCGACTTATCTAGGCAACAATGGGGCCAGATATGCGACAGCCTAAATGGTCAGTTAGGCAACAAAAGGGCCTGGCTCCTCTTAAGGCACCTCTTAGATCCCACTCAAACAAAATCTACTACCAGATCCGACATGAGCGAAATCATACACGGATTCCCCGGAACAGATGCGGAGCTCCTAGACGAACTTCGAAAGAGATACCTGAACACGTCTAAAAGCGACGCCCTTAACCGCTACACAGGTGCTCCCAACTAGGAGCTGGACAAAGACATAACGGACGCAGAGACATGGGCTGCAATCGGTCACCTTCGCACAACGTCAGCCGCGGGACCGGACGGAGTCAGGAATAAGATGCTGCGAAATCTAGATCGTAAATCTCTTTCGGCAGTTACCGATTTAATGAATGGATATTGGCGCAAAGGAGAACTTCCTCAGTCGTGGAAACACGCGATAGTAACGTTTATTCCTAAACCCAACAAGAAGCTCAGCATTGACGACCTCAGACCCATATCCCTTACCTCGTGCTTAGCCAAACTCATGGAGCATGTGATCTTGAGCCGATTGCAAGGCTATGCTGAGGATAATGACTTATTACCCAGTACTATGGTAGGTTTCAGGGGCCACCTATCAACCCAAGACGTCATCCTCCAGTTGTATAACGACGTCATAGATCCCCCGGATAAAACCGGCACCAAAGCCGTTCTTGGACTTGACTTAGAAAAGGCCTTCGACTACGTGTCGCATGGAGCAATTCTAAGAGGCCTCTCGAGCATAAATGTAGGTGCCAGAACCTACAAGTATGTCGGTTCTTTCCTATCGGGAAGAACGGAAGAACTCTTAATCGGGGGAATCAGGTCGGATAAGATAGAAAGGGGAGATAGAGGCACGCCGCAAGGCTCCGTCCTGTTACCCTTTCTCTTCAACCTATCACTCATATCGCTTCCTAGCAAGCTAAACGCCATAGAGGACTTACGTCATACACTCTATGCGGACGACGTTACCCTATGGGTGGCGAATGGCTCCGATGCTCACATAGAAGAAACTCTTCAGAAAGCAGTACAAGTAGTCAAGGAGTATGCGAGTAGCAATTGGACTCAAATGTTCTCAACCCAAGTCTGAACTCCTTCTAATCAGACATAAGAAGCAGAGAGAAAACACCATAGAGGTGAACCTTCAAGGTCTCCCGATAAAGGAGGTCGAAACCATTCGAGTACTAGGTCTGTTCATTCAAAATAATCGTAAGAGCAACATTACAATCACCCGTCTGGAAACAACGGTCAACCAGATAGTCAGGCTCATTCGAAGAATTACTGCTAAAAAGAGAGGTATGAAGGAGGCCGACATCTGTCGCCTTATACATGCGTTCGTCATTAGCAGATTCACCTACTCTCTACCATACCTCATACTTTTTAGGGTGGACATCGACAGATTAAGCAGGTTACTCAGACAGGCATACAAAGCTGGTCTAGGGCTTCCTAGAAACACACCCACGGACAGATTTTTATCCTTGGGTATACACAACACTGTAGAAGAACTCATGACTGCACACAAGGCGATGCACATCCAAAGACTGGCCAACACTACAGCGGGAAGGGAGATTCTCGATCGAATAGGCGTAAACGCTGAACCCATGTCTAACCGACCGGGACCTCTTTTACGAGGAGTGCGCGACGAACTAGTCATCAAACCGCTCCCCGAAAAAATGCTACCGGGCTTCCACGATGGCAGACGACGAGCCAGAGCGCGGGCTCTGCATAGAAAGTACCTCAATCATCCTGGAGCAGTATACATCGATGCAGCCGATTATAATTCCAGCCAAGGGGCCTTCGCTATCTGCGCTTCCAAATTCATAGCAGGAAGAAGCGAGTGCATCTCTGCGGCCTCGGTCACGGTCAAGTACGCGAATCAAGCAGAAGAAGCGGCCATAGCCTTGGCCATAGCAAATACTGACGCTGACATCATTCTCAGTGATTCCAAGACTGCCATATGCAACTTCTCGCGCGGTAGAATATCCCTAACTGCTAGAAACATCCTCACAAATATTATACTGCAACGAGAAATAGAACTGGTAAGGACTCCTGCCTATTCAGGGAACACAGGGAACGAAGCAGCCCACCAACACGCTCGAGGTTTTGTCGGCCGAGCGATGGGCTCTCGTCCAGCGGGATCCGAGATGGAGGCAGTGATTTCGTACCACGACATTACCCAATTCTACAAACTCTCTCGAAGAATCTATCCTCCCCCACACAAGTCACTCTCCAAACACCAAGAGGTGGCTTGGCGAAGACTTAAAACCCATTCTTACCCGAACCCGTACATTTACGCTGACATCTACCCCGATCTCATAGACCCCATTTGCAAACACTGCGGTAGCACTGCCACCCTCGATCATATACTGTGGGACTGCCCGGAGGATCCTCCTCCGGAAGCTCTTATAGAAGCTCCCTCACCAGGCCCCTAGGAAGAAGTGCTGCGCAGCTCGGACCCCGCCGTCCAGGCAGGAGCCATTGAGCGTGCCGAAGAGGTCGCCGCCAGCTATCAGCTAACGGCCACCTGGCCCTTCTGCTAAGCATCCAGGAACCCTTCTTTTCCGACAATAAAGTTTTCTCCCTCTCTCTCTTCACTCCCTCCTTTATCCCTTCCTTACGGCGCGCCTCAGGTGTCCACCGAGATACGTTAGAAAGTTACTGCGCCATTTACTTTCCTCAAAACCAATTTTTCAATTTTCATGCATGTAAAATCACTAAAAAATCGTCTTTGTCAAAAGAGAAAAGTCCATTCTTTCTCTCTGAATCGAATGTTGTAAACGCTGTCATTTGTTATCCTAGATCACATGATTTCACAGTTGGCGTCATAGTCCCGTCCTTATGCACCTCAGCGTAAGAAAACACAGAAAAAAAATAACCCCGTGGTGTCTACACACTAGGTGAAGTCAAGCTAGGCGATCGAATTCAACCCGGATGCGCTAGATTTGAGCGTGATACCGACTACACTTCGCAGCCACGAATATGCCAATAGCACGTAGGCTATCCTGTAGGTATTTGTGTTCATATGGTGCCGTTCAGCCAAAATCACCTCCACACCGCTGCTGCCAGCTGTTGTTGTCAACGGCTGCTTGCTCTTTGCTGGAGCTGCTTGCTGCAGCTGCTGAAGCTGCTGCAACAGGAAGCAGCAGCTGCAACAAGCAGCTGCAGCATTACTGTTATCATGGTTCCTACGCCGGGCCTCACCATGCACCACAGCCTATATCGAGTTAACTCGATGTCGGCCACACAAAGGAATGAAGCAGACGTTTCTTGATAACTGTTTGGTTTATTGGTTTGGTTTATTGGGGTTTAACGTCCCAAAGCAACAGAGGCTATGAGGGACGCCGCAGTGAAGGGCTCCGGAAATTTCGACCACCTGGGGTTCATTAACGTGCCTTGATAACTATTTATACATGTTGTTACTCTAAATGTGAAACCCTTTAAAAGGCTTGCAAGGGCACAACGCTAGGAAGGGAAACCTGCAAGGGCGTATAACGAGTGTTTCAGCGAACACCTTCAAAAAGTTTCAAAAATAGGCTTTTTGTGGTAAAAGTGATGGAACTCGGCTGCTAACAAGAAAGGCGCTGGTTTGATCCGGACCACGGCGGTCGAATTTCGATGGAGACGAAATTCTAGATAGAGTACCGTGTACTGTGCGTTGTCAGTGTAGGTTAAAGAACCCCAGGTTGTCGAAATTTCTGGAACCCTTCACTACGGCGTCCCTCATAGCCTGAGTCGCTTTGGGACGTAAACCCCCATTACCCAAACCCAACCTTTTTGTGGTCGAAATATGACTTTTGCTCCATAGTATTACCACAGCTGGCGGACACCAGAAAACCGGTGAATCGTCTTTAGTAAAGCGGTTAACTAATTTTTAATAATGAACTTTTTAACTACTGAGGTTAGGCGCCTTGTTTCTATTAGAGATTTGTAACCGGTCATTAGTAATAGCCATACCAGTTTTTAGAATTTCTAACAGGCGATTACCCTCGCCGCTGTGGATTGACAAAATTTTGCCTCATTGTACGAAAATACATGCTGCAACATTTCACACGAAACCATACGAAAACAACATTTCATACAAAACCTTGTGGACTATGGTTTCATAGCTCAGCTGGTGAGAATTTAATTCCATCTCAATGCTTGTTATTCCACCGAGTAGTTACTTTTTTCGGATATTCTTGAGAGCACCAGGAGATCTCCTGATTTTGAGCATTAGAGACGGCGACGCCGGCCTTTCACTGCAGCTCTTCAATCACTGAAAAGTGTTGTTTAGCTTATTCTTATTTATTGTTCAACGTGGGTGAGCTTGCTCTCCCACTCGCTCGTGTCGTCTCTCGTTTCGTCCACTACGTCCTGTGTTTCGCGCTGCTTTAAGAAGAGCTTGCTCGTCCGGGCTTATTTTGACATTGCGGTCTGAATGACTGTGCATAAACTCGGTTTAATAATGTCTACGTAATTTAACCATTTTCTTACTGCGATTTGTGATGAGCTCTTTCTGGAATCTCACTGCTGGCAACCTTTTATTTTTATGAATCGGTGCTAGCTTTAAGGAAAAAAAAATAACCAAACAATTTCTTATTCTCGAGCAAGAACAGCGCCATTATTGCGTACACCAAACCCAAAAAGTAGATCAACACGCATTGAGCGACTACCTTTTTCCTGAGCCCGCATCATCTGCCCTGTTTTGCGGAAGAACGCCCTAAGTATCACCATCCGTCAAAAAGGAACTGAAAGACTGAAACAGGCTCGTCTATATACGGGCCAGATCTGGCCTTGGTCCGCAATTAAAAAGCGTTGTCCCGGCCCAGATCCGGCGGAATAGCCCACGTGTCGGGCAGGGTTCGGACTTTCAGGTAGGCCCGAGCCTGTGCAGTGCTACAGAACACACCTCCTGAGTCCGTATTCTCCACGGCAGGCAGAGACATAACTTGAGGGCCCGGATACTCGTTGTCACTCCTGTCTGCTTGCTCGCTTTTTTCTTCGGAACAACATTTAAGGCCACGTACGTTGTAGATATGTAAAATGTACGTAAACACCTCAGCGTACGTACAAGGTATGTTCACGCGTTCTATGTTCGTTGTAAGCGCTGATCCATAGCCATGACGCACGGCGCATCTCTCGAGAAAAAAAAACACGGGGGAGGATGAAGAGGCACCTCATGTAATTAAACTCCCTACTTTCAGTCAACCTTAACTCTTCGGCAGACACCAGGATGCTTTCAGATCACTTCGTCTCTTGCCATACTCACTACTGATCATCGGATGAAGATATGTTGTATGTCTATTCATGAATAACATAACATTTACCGCATTTCGCGCTTGTTATCCCACTTGAGTTTCACGAACGTGCATTCTATATTCGCATATAGATTTATATTTTCACTTTCTTCTTTTTCAGGCCTACCTAGCCCACCTCAAAGAGATGCGGCGCCATATCACAGTAATGCCGGCATTACTGTAACCACTCAGTGTTTTAAAAGGAAAAGCACCCGCAGCGCATTGGACCTGATATGAGTGAAAACAATAATCCTTTTTCACTAATGCAGGACTGATCTAAGTGTAATTTTCAGAGTAAATAAAACTGCCTTTATTGACTGGTCGTACAAAGTTTCGCCTCCATGATAAGAACGAAGTCGAATTATAGAATTCCCCCCACAGCGGCTGCATTCCAATGAAGGCGGTACAAATATGCCTCTATGTTGTGTGGTGCCAGTGCGTGTCGAGGAACGCCAGCTGGTGGAAACGAAAGTATACCACTCACTACAAAATTCTCTCTCCCTCCTCTCACCTCCTCTTTTGTTCGTTCTTCAGGACGCGGCTGGTGTCCATCGAAAGAGAGACGATTAGTGAGCCTTTTCTTTCCCTATAGTACCCCCCCCCCCACACACACACACGCAGGCGCGCACACATGATTATAAACTACGAAGCGCATCTTTAATCCTTTCACCTTCGCTAAGTGCACATTCTTCAAAGAAAATGGCCTCCTGTATTATTTCAGAATTCAGTATATAGTGCAAATGTATTGTTTAGAGCATTGTGGGTTGGGTATTTCGAAGAGCTCCGCAGGCGGCACGTTTCTCCTCTTGGGAGCTAAGGAGTCTTGGTGAACCAGCGCCACTTTCAGGGAGGAGGCATCCCTCTCGCCGGCGCCATCTTGTATCGGCACTTCCGTTTTTCTGCACAAAGTGTAGTGCGGCGGCGCACCGTTTGAAAGAGAAATTCGCGTCTACTCAATAAATTCCCCACAATTCATTTTCTAACAAAACACGGTGGTACCAAAGGATGTTGAAGAGCATTGAAGTTAGTTGCGGAAAACCAGTTAACATTTCGCGGCTCCTCTTCAGAGAAGCTCGATGCTTTTAAAATGTCGGTACCTTCGTACCATGAATGTTGCATAGCACTGCGCAATTCGGTGAGACAAGAAATCTTTATCACGAGTGCTTGCCCAATCTTCAGGATAAGTTAATTTCTAGCTACAGTGACATGTTTGCCAAACGCAGCCATTCAAGGAATTTGATAGCTTATTTCTCTACGAAACCTTCAACGCTTCTCAACAAACCATTTATATCGTTGTTGGTTTTGTGTTTAGACAGCGTCGATTAGAAACATAAATATATATCAATATAAGCGAGTGCAACTCCCATGACATATTGTCACAGATTGCTCGCATGGTGCGCAAGATTTAGTTCCTGAAACATGACTATTTAATGCAAGCAGTATTTAGCGGAAGTTCCCCTGTCGGTCTGTCAACAACGCTCGCGACGAAAGGTAGTTTTCATGGTTAATTATTTGACCAGCAACGTTTAAGGAGTGATAGTATTCTAACATATGACTCAATTTCTCTTTCTATTCTTTCTGCTTCTTATCAAGCAAAATGAAGTTAGCGAGGTGCAAACAATATTGTTCTACTAGGTAACTGAAATGTTTCAGTGAAAAATAATGAAACATTATGATGTGATTAACAATTTTTTTGCTTTCAGTACGAATTTTTTCTCTGCTGGCTACTTGGTCTACAGCAATGAGACTTGTGTATGCTATCAACAGAATGTGGCATTTCTTGAGAACTCGAATTGCAATAATTCCTTGCTCTGCATCTTTAGAATACATCTTCAAACATAGGTAATCAGCTTATCGGACTACTCGCTAAAACATACTTGTTTACAAATGAAAAAAATCATCAAAACACAATTTTGGTCCAGTAAATACATCAATGATATAATCAAATTTAGCGAAGAAATCAAGGTGAATGGTGTTTTTATTGCGAAGAAATCTTCCTTAAATGCGCAAAAATTGCGTACTCAGAAATTTCTCTTTGAAGTGAGCAGAAGCGATTCTAATCCTGACATGCGCCTGGTGCAAAGCCTTCATCTGCATTTTACTGAAATGTCGTATGAAGCCTTTCCTCCTAGCATGTGGTACACAAGAATGCAGGGTACCAGTGGGAAGGGGGGATGGAAGCGTCACATGGTTCAGGAGCGTAATTGCTGGGCTAGTTGGTTCATAATGTTGTCAGGGTGGAACCAGCGGAACACAGACGCATGACAAGAAAAAGGAGGCACACACACCACACCGCTGGTGTGGTGTGGTGTGGTGTGGTTGTGGTTGTGGTGCGGTGCGGTGCGGTGCGGTGCGGTGCGGTGCGGTGCGGTGCGGTGCGGTGTGGTGTGGTGTGGTGTGGTGTGGTGTGGTGTGGTGTGGTGTGGTGTGGTGTGGTGTGGTGTGGTGTGGTGTGGTGTGGTGTGGTGTGTGTTCCTCCTTTTTCTTGTCCTGCCTCTGTGTTCCACTGGTTCCACCCTGACAACGTCACATGAGCAAGGTTCCGGGCTAGTTGGTAATGCATTTGAAGGAAGAAACAGCGCGACGAAACACGGACGAAACACGACGAAACACGACGAAACACGGACAGCGCTCGTGTGTGTGTCTTTTCTACGTGTGTCCGTGTTTCGTCGCTCTGTTTCTTCCTTCAAACGTCATATGGTCAGAACCAAGTGGCAGTTTATTCGTCCTCCTCCTGACACATTTCTTCATCTTCCTTTTCTTCTTGTTTTCACCGGAGGCCCGACGGTCTCCACTTGCTGTTAGGGTGTTGTCACGCGTTCATTTCTATACGTTCCTTTCTATAAAACAGATTATACGTACAGGGGCGATGGGAAGAAACACGAACAGAGCGGAGCCTAGGCGTTCCGCTATTCGCATTTCTTTCCGTCATACTTTCACTTCAGTGCTAGCAAAAACACGCTGCAGTCATCCGTGGACCATCCCAGGAGGACTCTAACGTCTTTTTTTTTCCACCCAGGTAAAAGCGTGTTCAAAATAAATTCGAACAGCGGAGCGCTTACGCGCCGCGTTGTTCGCGTCTTTCCATCGCGATAAGTACAGAGGGCAAAACGCATGTCTAGAAAACGTGCTGAGCGTGTTTCGGGCTCAACACGCGATAACTAGCGATAAGATTTGGTTAAAAATGGTCTAGATGTAAACATGTGCCGTTAAACTTATAGAATTTAATCGTCAATTTTTGCCTTCTTGGTCGCAGTGGCTTTGGCAGCGGCGGAACACGCAGTTTGGTTGTTCTAGGCATGTGTTTTGCCCTCTGTACATCGCATGATTATGTGGGCGCACTCCTAACCCATGGTGGTCTTCCCGCCTGCCTGAGAAGCACTAGAAGTGTCTGCGGGAAAGTGCATGCGGCGTCGCTCATAGCACTCGCACAAAGGCAAAAGTGCCGAATTAAGTGGCATTGTCATTGCCATGACCCACCCATCCTGTCTGGTACTGCCCATCTGCGTGAGCACAGGCTCGGTTCAGTAGTTTGCGAGCCGATTGACGGGAGTCAGTGATCCACTGGGCCAAATGGCTACCCCAGCTCTACTCGGCTGCTCGATATAAGTCGTGAGGGCGGTAGAACGCATCGACAAGTGGGAAGACGAAAGCTGGTGAACTCTGCTGCAAACACGTTATGGCCAAGCGAGGGTGATGCTATGGCAGTGCGTGTAGCAGTGTCTCTAACCCCTCCTAAAATGTGCTCCCCTTATCCTGCAGAGTATTTCATGAGCAGAATCACTCTTAGCAACGACATAGCCAGCAAAAGATTTTGACTATTCTGTTTATAACATGATCAAGACTGCAGTGGGTTTATATTAGCCTTCTTGTTTCAGTGCTTGAGTTCTGGCTCCACGGAAGGGGGCCTCAAGTGTTTCAAGCACAGGTGCAGAGGGAGTTAAAGAAAAAGTGGCTTGCGGCCTGTTCCGCACATCTTTTTATACAAAGGGGAGAAATCAATTCTAAAGATAGCCGTTCGCTTAATTTATGACCCAGACCGGAAACAAACGATCCACACGCTCTTCCAGTGTACTTGTTGTGTGTTGCTTTTTCGTAGCCAAGAAGCTGAGTGGCCAGTTCTGGTCTGACTCGTTGTGTGAGGGAAGGGGTTTCCCTTTTTCTTCCAGCCTTTCTGTGGTGTTCCCGACTTTTTATTTTTCTTCGTCTCGGGTTTTAGAAAAAAATGTTAATAATTCTTACTAAAATCAGTGAAAGTTTTGAAATGATAGAGAAAGAAATTTTCCGGTCACCAGTGAAAAGAAGAATAAGAAATGGTTGCCTGCTTCGGATTCATACAGTCTACTTTCTATCATCGGCAGTCACAGATGCCTTCTCAGTACTGGTGGGAGGACTGAGACCCCCCGATACCCGTTTGACTTTAGGCGCTGCCAGTGTTCCTTGTTTTCTCATATCATCCACATTCTTAATCCTTTTTCTATTTTAGAAAGCTTGGGAATAGGCTTAATGAAGGTCACTGAGGACAATGAGACGAAGCAAAAATTCACTCTGAGAGCTCGATCGTAATTGAAACGTTTTCAGAGATGGTAGCTGGGGCATAAATAACAGATATTTGCTTCGAACCGTAAAGCATGGCCGCCACAATCAAATGATTATTGCATGGTGGTAGCTCTGACGGAACAACATATCTTGCACCTTTATCTAAAAATCGATGCTCACATTTTCACGAAATGATAAATTTCAAGCTAAAGGAACTGGAATGCATGTTGAAGCTTCGAAGTTTCACAGACTGCAGACAAATACGTATTCTAGAGCCCCCTATAGGAATGCTATGCAACTAGACGTTTTATATACAGACCGCGAGGTAGCGCGATGTGGCCATAGTAGCGAACAATGCACTCAAATCTGATGTTTCACTCGCATTTCGGGCTGCGACGATTTATGTCCCTAAAAGGCTGAAAAAAACAATTTTAAATGATGCGGTGAACCTCCTAAAATGCGAACGGAAATATGAGTACTAGCACTTTGAAAAAAGGCGAATATGGGGCCTAGCACTGAAAATAAAAAGACCGATACATTATGTTCGAGCAAGTTGCACTCTTTTCCGTTTCCGACCGGAGGCCAAAAGAACAAAACGCTTTACGATTGGAAAACTGATACTGCTGGATAATATGGATTGTTAGTATGAGCGCTTCTTTGAAATGGAGCTCCGCACTGGGCCTAAATTTATTGATTTAATTTTTAAACCGTCTTCTAAGCATCAATAGCTATCACGGAATTAACCCTATATTTTAAATAGAAGTTGCAACTGCTTTCAGGACATACCGATTTTGACTCCTAAAAACCCGGTCCGTATGTCCCTATCTTGTTTTTAAACCACCCATATTCTAAACGTTTTTTGAAGCGAAAAGCTTCACTGTGCTAGTCAACATCGGGTCTGGCATGCTCCGTGATCAATTTTAGCCACATCTGCGCGTGCGTGAGTTCGCCGCGTCACGTCACTGGAGAGGCGCACGTGGTCGGAGGCGGCTCCGTCGGTCGCCCTTCGCCGTCATTCGCGCGCTGTGCGCGTGTTTACCGAGTGTGCATCGGCGCGAGCTCGGCTTTGTCGTATGACGCTACTGCGCATGCGCCTCCTTCTCGCCTTCCTTTCGCCCTTCTGTGCGGCGCATCTGATAACGCTCGTAGGTGCGCCCTGATTTCCCTGTCAATGTCGACCCTATGTGGCCCTATGTGGCCACATATACAGGGTCTGTTCTGAAAGTAGTAGGACTGGTTTTTTCCTTGGCGAACGGGCGGACGATAGGTGGCCTGCGCGTGCAGGATCGTTGAAGGGGGATATTGTGAATGCTGGGTAAAATCGGCAGTCGGCTCTCGGCCGTTGAAGAGAGGAGATCGCTTGTACTGTGAACCCCTGTCGAAACGTCTCGTCACGCAGAATCATCGAGCGTTTACTGGATCAGCGATACGCGATCAAATTTTGAGTAAATCTTGGTAAAACGGGCAAAGAGACTCACAACATGATTAAGGAGGCCCACGGTGACGCTTCCATGGGTAGATCAGATGTTTTTTGAGTGGCAAAAGCTGTTCCGAGAAGGTAAGGAAAGAGTGGAGGAAGACGACCGCTTCAGACGCCCTTCGACCAGCAAGACCAACGAAAATGTGTAGCGAGTGAAACATTTACTTAACAGTGACCGTAGAATGAGTATCAGAATGATTGCTGATGACTTGAGCATTCCTCAAACCCAAGTTTTTGAGATCGTGACAGAAAACTTACCCATGAGGAAAGCGTGCGCGAAGTTGGTGCCGGGAGTGTTGTCAGAGGAGCAAAAGGCCAACAGGTAGGATCTTCTTCATCATGTGAAGGTGGACCTTGATTTTTAACCCAGCACATGGCGGCAACGCTGCCTCAGCCCCCCTACAGCCTCGACTTGGCCCCGCCAGACTTTTTTCTCTTCCTGAGAATAAAATCGACGCTCAAGGGGTAACATCACGGATCGGTAGAGGTGGTTCAACAGGCCGTGACGAGGGAGCTAAACAGCATTCCGGTCAAGGCGTTCCTGGAGGCGTACGAAAACTGTAAAACTCATTGGCAGCAGCGTGTAGGTGCGGAAGGGTGCTACCTTGAAAAATTGTAATCGTTTGTACTATTCTCTTGAATAAATTTTGTTTAAAAAAATGAGTCCTACTACTTTCAGAACAGACCATGTACACATGATTCACATGAGACAATGACACACTGCCAGGAGTAACTGTGGTAGATCTACAGGGGAACCACAAGTACACAACCATGGCATAACTACAAGCTAAACCACAAGCATCACCGAAGCTTTTCGCTGATATCCAGGCTTAGCCTAACCTAAGCCATAGCCAATTTTTTTATCAACCTCTACTGCAGGTACAGTCCTGTCATCGGCGTTATCCCCAAATCTCAGCGCCTCAGAGATACTTATCTGGATAATGTCGACATCGGGATTTGATACTGCGAAATTTCAGCACAAAACGTATGTTCTTCTCCAGTCTTATCACATACTGTACGTACTTCTCGGTATGTTTTTTCTTGTACCTATGCTCTCTAAGGCGCATTGCTGTCACTTCAAAGAATAGGGCAGTACGTTTCGAAAGATCATGACAGCAGTCATTTCTGATTTCTCTTTTTCCTCTATAATTCTTCCATACTCGGCTTCTTACACATCGAATAAGCACAAATCTCACCTTTCATCTCTCTGATCTTGTTTTAACATTCTTTATTGCCCCGTTTTCGTATCCTCCATTCTTACTGACTAGCTTTCTTGTTATCTGCCTCCTCTGTGAGAAGACATGCGAAACGAGTGCTATCTCTGGCACTCAGAGAGCTGGCTCCGCCTGGTCGGTTAGGTCGAGAAAACGAAACCACTACGTGGCGTTGACTATTCGCGAATTAACCAATCTATGCGGCACCTAGCGGCGCAAGCAATAAACGACGAGTGGGGATCCAATAGCACACGCCCCTCGTCAGCCTATAGGAAACTCGTTAGCATAGCGCTCATGGAGCCGCAAAAAAACGATAAAAGCGAATGGAAAACCAAATCGTCAGTGTACCGTAGTGCTTGTCAACACAGCGACATATCATTTCATAAATCTCCTTCATGCTGTAACGATCGACGCCGGAGGATTGGACGCATTGCGAATCTCCGCGGACCATGTTACTACTTCGTCTTTCCCGGTGTCTATAATACCCCTGTCGAGCGCGCAAACTACGTGCACTTCCGGGGAGTGCGCTCCGACATTTGGAGTGACACTTTAGGCTACGCCGTGCTGAGAGGCAAAGTAAACTGCGCTCGCAGGAAAAAAGTGAGACAGAAAATGAGCAAAATTTTTCAAGAGTCCGATGAAAAAGAAAAAAAGATTTTAAAAAACTTATTGCTCGACGTGATAGAGCAAATAAAACAACCTTAAACAGTCTTTAACAATGAAAAAAAAATAAAGTAGAAGAAAAAGCCAAGGCAAGCCAAGACAAGCCAGGACTATCCCGAATTTTGACAACATACAAGGTGGCGGCGCGCTGCGGAGTTTCATCTGATCTCGTTATTTTGTTGTCTTGCTTCGCGTGTGCTCTAAAGAAGAAACACTTTTAACAACAGTGTTACAGCAAGGAAAATAAAGATTTTAGCACTTTTTTATGCGCTATATATTTCTGCCTTCGAAGTCGTTGCTGGCGAGGCTACGCACTCAACCCTCAATGTATGTTCTGTAAACGCACTCCGACCTGAGTGCACTTTCGTTACGCCGTTTAGCTGCACTGGAGTGCACTTTTAGCAAGTTACACTCTTTGTAGGTACACTTTATTTTGCGCGCTTAACAGGGGAATAATATCTCTTCCTAAGGCGCAGATCTTGTGCTCGACCCCGCCTTTGCTATCGCAACGTCGGCACGCATAAACAGCTATGCTACAAAGTTAAAGCCAACACTAAATGCGAGTAATATATGACTGTCGGCTTTTTCGCCACGTATTTTATTAACGAGCCAGTGGCACGGCTCAATCCTGTACCGCGCGCGTTACGGCGACAAGCGCCAGTTGCGCGATCGTTCGCCTGTATTGCCGCTCACCGCACTGGAAATTTATGCAGCTGAAGTACGAATCCCGTATTTTTCTCGCTTGGACTGCGAAGAACCGACAACCGGAAGACACGGCAGCCGTAACAAGTGCCTTTATTCCGAATAAGGACCGCGAAGGGCGCACGCCTGGCAGTCAAGACCACACACACAATGGAGGGTAAGCAGAGACGCGCGCTGGAAGGTATGCGGTGCTCGATCGCAAGGAGGAGCCACGTACGTTGGCATAAAGGAACTCCTTCTTAATTTGATGTGCGTCCACATGCGTCAACTAGTATTGACAGTTTTGTCGGCAGTCAGACTATAGTGACAACAATCGGTGAGCTAAGCGCCCTCAGTTCCGTGATTTTTTTTTTAAATTATGATCGGTAAAAAAACTGTCAAATCGGCGGTTACAACGCTCGCTTGTAATTCACTCATTTGGTCAAATGTTTACATGCCGTTTATATCTCATGAACTACAAGACTAGAAGTGAATAATGTACTTACCCGTACACGCATTGTGTCTGGAATTAGCCTGCTTTTAATTAAATAAGGGTCATATGGATGAGCCCAGATATTAAGCTTATGATCTTGAGAGCCCTTTATGCACCTTTTATCAGTCTTTCACAGAGTTTAGTGCTAGGTTACTTGACATATGTGATATATCCTGAAGAAAAGTGAAGTAAGCTTCGCACAATAAGGAAACGGTATAAAGGAAATTAATGACTGATTTTAAAGATGTATCCACACATTAGCCTCTCCACTTCCATCATATGGCCGCGTATCGACCTTTTCAAAGTGATACTGCATGCATATATGTTATAGAAAACTGATGCACGCCACCTTCCTTGAGTAGTATACCTCAGAAATCAACTGTGCACGATTTCCTGGACACCTGGAAATGAACTGTGAAGAACGATTTGCAGCTGCACTACGGGCTCTGAACCATTAAACAGCTGTCAAGTGAAGTGCGATGGAATAGCCAAGGAACCTCGCGCGGCAAAGTATTAATTTGGCACCAAAAGGATTCGTGAGAAAGCCATGTTTTACAAAGGTGCCGTCGCGTGTTCACACACACACAGACGGGATTCTGCTGAATGGAGCCAGTAAGGCATACACCTTGAAAAAATGGCAGAGAAAACTGAATTTCAAGAGTTCACGCCACGGATCCGTGACGTCCATCCCGAGAGCGACTGGTTGCCGCTGTTTTGAAGTGAATGGCAATGTCGCATTCCTTCTTGGATCCGCACTGGAAATTTAGTGTGCACGCACCCAGTTCTCTTTCGAAATCGGTCGGTGATGGTGACATCTTTAATTTCCTTTTTTTTTGTTCTTTTCTAGCATATAACACATCCAATTTTGCGAGAGTGCTCTCTTTGTCGTCATAATGCACTAGTTTATCGATACAGGCTAACTTCAATTTTCCATCTGAGTATAATCGTAACTAGGACGGGTATTTATCAACAAAATAAAGTTTAGTCTTTCGCCTCACACCCAAAATTTTTACGTGCCTCTGGACGCCCCTTGAGTAAACAAACGTTAAAACGGCTGCGTAAAGGACACCACACACTCTGAAAAGCTTGCAAATATGCGAAGATAATTGAAAACTTGCAGTAATGTATCAAAAGAAAAAAAAGAAGCCGCGTGCCCTACTGCGAAAAAAAAAATGTCAAACGCACTCATAATGAAAACTTATGACTCAGCGTTGGAATACGGCTGCCATACCATTTGTTCACAGGTACGGACAGGAGAACTGCTCACCACGAGCAACGGCTTCGCATCGTGCGATGTCGGTAGCTATCAGTCTCCGCTCTTCGACTCCAACCTCACCTGGCTTCGGCATTTCAAACTCCTCTCTCCACACGCCGAACCTGTCGGGAAACGCTCTCCGCTCCCGGCTTCCACACGTGGCGCCTAAGGATGACACGGCTCAGAAAAAAAAAAAACTTCTTTTCTCTGTTTTTTTTTAGGGAATAAAAAGATTAAAAAAACGGACATGGTCTACAAGACCCGTAAATGTGATATTGAGCAATTATTGCAATGAACAATCAAACTGCGAAGGAGGGACTAACGGCCAATGCTGCGCAGTTCTGTTGTATACATGAGAATGCAGATACGTGTGGTGAAAATCTTGAAGCTGCATTTTTTTATTAAGCTTCTATTTTTCTCGTTTCCACATATATATGACTAAGAAATTTGGTTCCTCAACAAAAAAAAAAGATAGCTGCTCTTTTCAGCTCCTGGCAACATTACAGCACTGAGTTTTCATTCGAGAAAACAAATTCATAGCCGCTAGGTACAAATGGCGGTGATGAAATAGAAAGAAAGTGTGATTAGAACAGAATACTCCTGTTTACTGCAACGTTTGCGGATATGAAGTGAGAATTCTTTATTATCTTTTACCATTTCTTTCTACTCCTTGCCTTATCTTCTTGTCATATGCAACCGCCGAGAATCGGCTGCTTAGTGAGTGCAATTTACGGCAGCTCGAATGAGAACTTTCCAGGCACGAAGGTCCAAATCGTTTTTGTCAGCGTCTCATTAGCTGTTGTCGGGCGCTGGTGCCGCTCAACACGCGTTTCTAAAAGGTACACTGATCGGCTTGTCTGTTAACTTCGTTTTGTTCGGTGTCATCAGCTGCAGACGCCATACCCCCGAATGTCCCAACTTCACTATATTCGCCCCTTAAAATCCGGAATCCTTGAAACACCAAATTTTGCAGACTGAACAGATGCGCCACACTCCCCATGGTGGCCACTTCTTCCACCTTACAGCACTGCGCCCCATGTGCTTTTCTTGCCCTTACAGTATAGCTCTGAGAAAAGTATCCGCTGCCGCTACTATACGCCAGCAAGTGACAGTTTTTTGGAAGCCAAAGCACCTAGAAGGAAAGTGTAATTGCGAAAAAAAAAATTTTGCCGCGTGCAACTATCTCTGTATCTGGATATTAATTATCGGCACAGTCTCCTTCTGAGTGCAATCCTAATGTTTCTAGTATTTCCAGAAACAACTTGTTACCTCCTCTTATAGTTTTTTTTTTCCTTATTCAAAAATTCTGGAAATTTCACATCACTACCACTGACGCCCCTGCCAGCGCTTGCTCAGCAGCGCCTAGATCGCGTATAGTCTCGGGAACGATTTGCTCTCCCAGGCGCCAACTTCACTACAGTGAAACGAAAGTCAAGGTAACGTCGGTTGTGAAGAATCCAGAGTCCAGCAGGCACGAACTCCGCCTTGCCTGCAGCAATGCGCGATTCAGCAGTGCGTGATTCAAACAGCGTCCCGAATGACACCTTCCGTTTTTATATCGCGGGCTGTCGCTGTAAAATAAAAAAGAAACACACATGCGATCTGTTTCACCGTCACGTACTGTATGCGCCAATGGCAGCTGTGAATAATGCCGCGATATCGCTGCTTGAAAAGGTTCTTGAAAAGAGTGTGAGCCGATGAGGTTCCAACGAAGGCTGCTTAGCTCTACGCGAAAGCACATCGTTTAATCAAGTCCTCAATATTTTTACGCCGCGATAAACACGAAAATAAATTGAACGACACAGATGTGTGTTGTCTGAAGTGACTTTTGCTGTATAAATGGAACGACAAAGGTGTGGGTTGTCTGGAGTATCATTTGCTGGCTGCGAACAAAAAAAAAAAAAAGGAAACTTTCATACTAAAACGTAACTCGATTACTCTACTCAATTTTATTTAGCAGTGCGATCGACGCTAACCTACAGAAAAGAGCATGAAATCTTGAAGGACATTTCTTTGCACGGTAGGGTACGTCTTTTAGTGTGCTTCTTTTAAGGTAGCTCCCACAGAACACCATGTACTCTTCGTTCCAGTCTTCGTCCGCTATTTCCTCTTTTCCTTCATCTACTTTTCATATCTTCACATGAATAAAGATGAGTAACATAGTCTCTTAATGTGGTATCCATACTTGCAATGCACGCTGTAGTTGGTCATGTACGTCTTTTACATTTGTGAAGGCGTAGGTCGTATTCCTTTCCAGGGGCATTGCTCTGTAACGACTCATTTCGTGTTCATATCTTCTGATCTTTAAGTCAATCATAAGAAATAAACACAGGAGGAGGGGAACTGATGAGAAAAACAATAACATTAGGGCGAAAGTTCTCGAGCAAGAGTCTCTGTGCTTTGAGAAAATCTCTGCCATCCGATTGAGGCTGGGACTTGCCGGTCACCTGTCCGCTGAATCGTTCCCATGCAGGAAGTGGTTTAACGGGGACTCCACGAAGACGCGTGAGGCTCTTAATGACCGTAGAAGGACTGAGTCTGCTTTTGTGGGGAAGGGGGGCATTGTGGTTTTGGTTGTTTACGCAACAACCCTTTCTACCGCCCCCTCTTCTCACCTGCCTCCTTCCACTCAGCGAGTGGCGTCTTCTGTATAAAAGGAGCAGAATCCGTTCGCAAGTCAGCACTCGTCTGCCTCGGAAGCCATGCGACAATCGGTGAGTAGATAAGAGATGCAGACACCTCAGGAATGTTTGCGTTCTGCGGATACGAGGCGCGTTTGAAGAGTGTCTTAAGTGAAGTCGAAATCTGCATGCGCAGTGCCTGCCTATGCGACAGCTTGTGTTGCCGGAACTCGGTACAGCTAGCTGTCACATAGCCCAGCTCTCTGCTTGCAATCACTGCAGCAGAATGTTCTGTTCTGATTGGGTGGCGGTGAGGGCACCCATATTGAAATAAGAGAACCTTGTCGGCTTCCGCAGTTCTGCTAACTGCTGCGATATACTCCAATACTTGTGACAGGCGCGTAAAAGAAGCTGCTCTTTCTCAGTTCAAATGAACTGCTCAAAAAAATACATACAGTCCTACGATTCTTTGCTTAACCTCAATTTCACCGGAGGACATTCTATTCACAGTAGGCGTTTTTGCTGCAAAAGATGGTGACGGCAATATCAAGCGTACAAGAGCAAAACTACGTTCTTGCACGCAGTATACTTTCCAGCCTTTCGCATTCTGTTCTCTTCGTCTAGAATAAACTAAGCGCTTGACTTTTCTGATAACTGCGTTTTTGATCTAGAGGCATAAAGGTGCTTAGTTCTGTAGTTGCCTGGTAATTACAACTTAAAGGTGCGTTCTAGAAAGCGCTGTCTCGAGCACATTGACCACACCGTGAAAGTTTCTAACGAGCAAAAATACCCCGCGATTCCATGCCTTCTTATGTTCCACAGCACGTATTTAAACAAGGTTTAGCAAAAGAGGGAAAGAAAAAAACTTAATACGGCCGGCCTTGATTGTTGTGCAAAATCAGATAGGTTAACCGGCCACCAAACGATTAGTGGTACGACCTCCATTAATTCTTGAATCATTCGGTTTTCCTTTCGTCTTGCGGTAAATGATAAAAGCTTAGCAAAAGTTGCCTTCCGCTGTACGAATCGAGTGAAGGTTGTGGCTTGACAATTATCGAGGTTAGCAGTACTAAAACACGTGCAGAAGCTGTAAGCACCAGAGCATAGCGGCACTAGCAGTGGATGAACGCGCCAGTTTTTTGAACCGCGTTATAACGAAGTTGCAGGAGCCCGGCCAGTCCGGCAGGAGACCGGGCTTCCAAGGAAAACCATTGTTTTTCATTATATCCATTATTTCGTTATAAACCGTTCCTTTATAACGAGGTTCGCGCTCGTCCCAACTCATCATATCCAATCCGCCCACACACGTCGCCGTTTGCATACCGATGACAGCAAGTTCTCACTTCTCTTCCAGGTTCTCATAATGTTTGGCCTCACGGCGGTCGCTTCCGCTGGCCTGTTGGGTGGCGGCGGAGACGATTATGGCGGAGGCGGCGGCTACGGCGGCGGCGGTGGCGGTTTCGGTGGCGGCGGTGGTTTCGGTGGCGGCGACGACATCGGCGTGGCTTCTGTGTCGTACGTGAAAGCGCCCGTCGTGAGCGTCAAGTACGTGGCCAAGCCCGTGGTCAGCTACGTGGCCAAACCTGTGGCCACAGTGTCGCATGCCTTGAAACCCGTGGTGACGTACACAACCATCTCGAGCGGCGGCGGAGGTGGATACGGCGGCGGCGGCTTCGGTGGAGGCGGCGGCGGTGGATACGGCGGCGGTGGATACGGCGGTGGTGGCGGCCATGGAGGAGGATGGCCCTGGTCATGAGGACGGATCTTCGACACACCTGTGTTAATCTCGCGGCCGAGTTTGCGAGCAATCCATCGACAGCCTTTAATTGCAACAACATCAGGACATTGCTGGTGGTGATTGGTGCCGTTCCTGCAAATCAAGCGGGGTAGAACGAAGACTTACGAAGGGAAAAAGTTCATTTTGAAATAAACAACTGGCTGTTGACATTTTTCTGCTTTTCATCCTTTAGCACTAAAGAACCACTTCCTTAGTGGCTGCAGATTTCTCTGCAAATGAAAAATGAGCCATAACATTAGCCAGACTGTGAGATGAATTCAATCAAAGCAGGCACAAAAGAATCATACTAAATTCGACTGCTTAGATATGTCCTTTGGTTATGATATACACATTCCCAATTTCACCAGGCGTTCTGAACTTCCTGCTCCTGAAAGACTGAATGGCGAATATACAGAACCTGAAGTGTGCAGCTTACTATCATATCTAAGTGCATGATGGCTGAAGTATACCTGTACTCATAACCACAAGAACCTTGGCATAGCGAGGACTTTTAAACGGCTTCAAATATTACTTTTCATAACACAGTGGTTAACAAAACCTTCTTTTCTACGAGGAACTATCAAAACCGGAAGCACTAGGTGAATGCTGATGAAAATAGGCATGACGGTGTCCGTGCTTGCGCTTGTAAAAGCGCTGGCACACAACTGATGACGTTCTAAGATGGCAATCTACCGCGATGGCTCGACAGGTGCGACGTTTTGCTCCCGAGAATGACGATGAGCTCATGAATTGGAGACCAAACACTGCGAATGCTTCTGACGCAAGGGAAATGCAAGTATGTCCATGTCCTTCGGTGCATTTCATATACTCCCCAGAAGGCCAAAATTGCAACGTCTTTAACAATGGCTCTCCTAAAATGCCAGGCGTAGCTTTAACAGTTGGAAATCTGTTGAACTCTTTCGAAAACGCAAATGATTAGAAACTGCCGTCGACCTGTAATATGTTTGTAATTCCCATTCCACAAAACAAAATGAAATAAATGAATATCAGAGCCACGCAATAATTTCACCTTCAAACAACAAAAACGGGCTGATAAGTTTTCTGGCTTTTGAACTTGCTAAGTTGTAAATTATTCGCGCTGAGTGAACGGATTGTGATCGGTCTAGAATAATTCTGTACTGTGGACTTTGCGATTAAGAGGCCGAATTTGGAAATTTTCAAACTACAGGAAACCAAGAAATTAAGAAAAATGGACGAGATTGCTCAAGAAAATTAAAACTAATATAAAAATTACAACGGCTTAGACTGCAGAGGTGATAGTACCGCTTATTAATTGTTTTGTAGAGTGCCCAATGAACTCCACAGAACCATGAGTCGATCAAGAAGTAAACGCTGGTGGAAATAGATGAATTTTCATATTATTCTGCCTCGTTGAAGAATCAAGGCGATTAGAGGCTTCCCAACGATTCCTTAACTAAAAAAAAAAAAAACTCTTAGGCGATCCTTGGTTGATCGTTCGCACAAATTAACATTTTATATTGCTGCTGATTCTGCCGTACCTCTTAATGTTATGCTGCGATAGCGTTATTATGTTAATACGTTAATACCTATGTATGCGGAGCCGGTCTTTGTCTGCCTTACATTCATTGATCGCTGGAAGTCCTCACAGCACTCCTGGCGGAGTGTTGCCGAGGTTAAGCGATGCGCCATTGCTCCCGCAGGTGGTTTAGTCACAGACATCGGTGGGCTTGTGAGACCCAGATTGCTCTTCCCGAGCAAGCTATCGTGTCCCATCATTAATCACTCTGCCAGCTGCGACAGCGGGCAAGTTGTGTGTGTTGCAAATTTTTTATGCGAAGCATATTACTAGAGCTACACTACAGCCCGTCGAGCGCGGCGGTGGAGCTACCATTGACCACGTGACCACGTGACGTTTAGCGTGACCACGTGACAACATGACGTCACAGCAGAGGAGAGATGGGCTGCCGGTTCGCGCGGTCGGCCGCGGCGGTGGAGGCTCCACATCAGGGGCGCTGCAGCTGACCACGTGACGCTACAGCAGCGGTATAAAGCTGAGCTTGCCTCGCTCTCCGGGCACTTACGAGGCGGCCAGGTGTTGGGATGCCGCCTAGAAGCAGGCCTGATCTGAACGAGAAGCGAAAGCTTCAGCGTGCCACAGATACCGATGAAGAGCGGGATGAACGTCTGGCTAAGCGGCGTGCTCAATATGCGGCTCGGCGACAACGTTCTACAACAACTGAAGAACAAAGCGAGGAACTTTACCAAGCCTAGCCATCAATATGCTTCGCATCTGACTAACCTTAACCTTAGCTAAGCCTCAGCCATTTTTTTTTCCAGCCGCACACACCATGAGAACATGACTATCTCCTACTGTGTCACTATCACTTGCCTCGTAAAGGTAGCAAGGAGTAGCAGAAATAGATGCCAGAGAAAACAAACGTTCGAAAGATAGGTGCGTCGCAGCAACTACATCTGCCGGCCAAAGCAACTGCTGCAAGCTTTCGTGTGTTCCTCCAAAACCTGCACTCGTTAAACAGAAAAGAAAAAGTCAACAAGTCAGATAAGTTCGCACCCTCTCATTCTCGGAAAAAGGGCGAGGAAGTGAGATCGGCAGCTGTACACCGCATCTCTGCCATTCGCCAGAGTACTCTATAGCACCCATCTGTGCATAGAGCCCCCTTTCGATAATGACAATAACACTGGGACACTTTGCAAAGAGCCTTTTGCCCGTCGTATATATTGCTGTACCTCGCGAATCGCATTTGTTTACGCAGTCGTGGACCTATCCCTCTGAAAGCCACTTCAGCCTTCATAAAATAACGGCAGCTGCAGACTTTTGTAGCGCAGCAACCATACTCGCTGTCACATACATTGTGTTGCGTATTAGGTTGAAAATGTGGTTGTGCACATTTCGATCCATGCGTTTTGAAAGAACACGTAACTTCTCGTGATGCGCGCTACACCGTGATTCAGTCAGAAAGCCTCCAGCGGCTGCACGTGACTCGCACTCGGTGTGACACATTCCATGCGACAGCTTCTGGCTTGGACGTTAATGCATTTATCATGCCTGCCGGAAACTTTGAAATTCTACAGAAAAGTAACCGCCCATACAGATATAGGCCGTGATACGAGTCGCTTCGCAACCTATTGGCACTGGCAGCGCATGGCGAATCACACCAGCGGTGCCTAGAAATCAGACAGTTGGCGCAAAGCAAGCAAGGACGAAAAACATTTTTTCCTACGCACCTGCAGAAACAAGCGTATTGCAGGAGGCCGTGTGTCGGCGACTAGAGCACACATGTAGGCTGCGCTCACACCGGGGACAGAAATCCATGCGCTCTCGATCTGCATGAAACGTCGTGTTTGGATGACAGATTTTATTCAAGGTACGTAGTGTTTTGCATCTGGCTTCGTGCGTTTCAATAATAGTTCTTGGGGGCTTTGGCAGAGGCATGGGCGAATATTTGTAACTTTTCTTATTGGCTCAAACATGGCTGGAGCATTGTTGCGAGCGCGGTAACTGATCGATAACTGATAGTTAGATTATTGAGGCATCACCTTTCAGTCAGGTAGCATAAGTGATAAGTTCGTAATAGCTATTAGGCTAGTCGTCGTCATTATTCCTACTAAATCAATTGAAGGACAAGGGCCTCTACGACTAATCTCAGAGTAATTCATCCTACGCCAGGCCGTGGTCCCCTCATCCCCGCAAACTTCTTAATATCATCACCCGACCTCACTTTCTGCAGCTCGCTCCTACGCTGGCCTTCCATACGAATCTAATCCGCTGCGCTGAGCAATGATCGATTATTTGCTCTCCCTGTGACATGCTCTGCCCATTCCCATTCTCTGGTTTTGATCTCACCTAGGATGTCATTAAGTCGCCTGTGTGCCCTAAGGTGCTCTGCTCTTTTTCTGTCTCTTCACATTCACGCCTGCCGTTTTCCTTTAAACATTTCGCTGCGTGTTTTCCTCATTTATGCTGACTGGTGTTAGTTAAACTCATGCATGTGTTAGTGAGACTGAACGATCGAATATTGACAAGAGCTGCGACATAATTGCAGGGACCGTTAATGAGCAAAGCAGCGTTGTAATTTTAGCAAGTTGACCACTCAACGTTTTCCCACCATTGGCTTCGCACTCCCAGACGGGATTGTCGCTCCACTGTCATTTGCCTCATACGAGCGTCTCTCCGTGTTGGTAGCTCGCAAAGTCCTGCAAGCATTTCTGATTGTGTAACCACATTGTATATTAAGAAACTCCGAAGACAGACGTACCCTGAGTTAGTGAATGAGTCTACGAACTTCCATTCCTTCTTTTCCGGCTCCGAAAAAGCTGTTTTAGCGCAGGCCTGAAGAAACCAAAATTTTTATCCCGGATGGTAGACTAAGAGATTTACGGGGTCATTCAATATATTGTAGCTGCTAGATTACGGTGCAAGCCAGCTTCTCCAAACGTTTCCCTGGACGTCTTATACTGTATTCGAAAATGGCTTTTTGGTGGGTTAGTTGGTCCATGTTGCCAAGTGAAGGAAACAGCGCAAATGCCAAGGACGGGGCAGGACAAGCGCCTATGTTGTCGTGCCACGTCCTTGTCTTTTGAGCTGTCTCCTTCACTTGGAATGTATGGTGTAAAGCGTTGGTATATTAACGATCCTGTACGGGTGCTCTCCCACATGATGAATGTTTAGACCAGTAGCCCGCGCAGTTCGGGCACCAAGAGTTTAAGAGTGAGCACCCTCTGTGAGTATTCGGACCCAGGAGCCGTTAGTGTTCGATATGATGCGCAGCTTAATACAGTGTTTTTTTGCGCATGAAGCTCACAGCCTCAGTGCTCTTGCGTAGCTGTCGGAAGCAAAAAGCAGTTAACTAATGAATTCTAAAAAGACGAGATTTGTTGCCGGGACAATTACGTCGCAGCTGCTACTGTTAAGAAGTATTGTAAAGCATATTATGGAGTTTTGAAGGTTATGTCGACGTTTTGTATGCAAGTTACGTCTCACTTCTTCTTAAAATTCAGTTTATATTTTGGGTTTTATGGTGTCCTACGCCCCAAAGCGACTTAGACTATGAGGGACGCCGTAGTAAAGGGCTCCAGATAATTTCGACTATATGGGCCACACTGCCGTCGCACAGTACATGGGCCTCTAGGATTTCGCTTTCATCGAAACTCGACCGCCGCGGCCGTGATCGAAATAGCGTCTTTCGGGTGAGCAGCCGAGCACCATAACCACTGAGCCACCACGACAGCTCTAAATATCACTGACGCGCTACCATATTTCTGGTATAGAAATTGCGTATAATATAACGCTTCCGAAATCATTTTAAATGCTTGCGTAATTGGTTGTTGTTGTACTTTACGTTGTAGTTAAGTTTTCTTCACATGCTTTGTTAAATTTTGGTGCATTTTTGCGCTTGCATAAAACACAAGGTTTTTGGCTCCTTGACAGACAGGGTATGTATACGCTGAAAAGAAAGGCTTGGGACTTGGTTTCGCCGGTATATCAATGCTGCAAATCATAACATCTTTTCATTTTCTCTGACATTGAGTGTGTATATCCTTTACTCAGCATTTTTAGTTATGCAGTAGCCGCCAGAGGACAAATAATCTCGACCTGTGCGCCTCTGAATCCATCTCCATGGACGTCTTTCTCATTAACTTAATGTGAACGCTTTTCGACGCAAGAAATGTGCGTTCCAAAAGGGTCACTTTTGGCATGCATTGATTTATGTTTTCTGCTGTGTCTAATCGTAGCACTAGATCACCCTGTGATTAAGGCGGGTTTAATGCTGGCATTTAGGAAGCACTGAATGAAATATTCACATTTTTCTTACTGCCCTTTTGCTGATATATTTGCTTGCAATTCTTGTAGACTAAAACTTGTTTACTTCGCTGCTTTTGATCACACAGGGAATGCAAAGGTCAAAATTATTGACGCTAAAAAGTGTGGTTTTAAACGGAAAATTAACTTCGTGTGGTAAACATAATGCAACAAAATTTGAATGCTTGGTTAGCCTTCTGGCTTCCACTGCATGAATAATTTCGCCATTTGAGCAAGTTCCTTGGGCTACACACAATAACGAACGTACCAAAGATACCCAGATGGGCTTAAAATCACTTGTCCTCTAGCGTATTCCCTGATGCGAATTGACTTCATGCCGTCAAAACGGAATAAGAGATTAGTAACCGCCAAGTTAAGATTTTTCCATGCGCAATGGGAATATTTATTACTTCTTGGAGAGAGTCGGTGCGGGGTACTCAGGGCGTGTTTTCCACGCCTACAGGGAAGTTTGAAAGGTGGCCTCTGGGAATTAATATTTCAACCATCTGGGAACTAATGAAGAAGTAAGGGGCATTTTTTTTTACTTATTTAGGAAGGAAGGTCTATTTCTGGGTCATCTGCACTCTGCAGCTCTCCTTGGACCTACTTCAGCCTGGGGCCCTTGAGTAAGAGCCGCAGTGATACTATACAAAAAGTTTTTAGCAGTGCATTTGATGCATTGCGCAGTAACTGAGACGCACATTGCACTATTACAGCAGTGCTGCATATTGGGCGAGTTGGTTGAAATACATTTTGCAAAATTTCAGCTAAAAAAAACGAACATAAACAGTGCACGACAAGAGTCTGCTCTTTCTGTCCGTGTTTTTCGCGCTAAAATTTTGCAAGATATATGTCAACCAACTCGCCCAATATGCAGTACTGTTGAATTACATTTCTAGTTCTACAGCGCTCGTGTCGTCTACTCTTTCTGTCCGTGTTTTTAGCGCTAAAATTTTGCAAGATTGCAGTAATACATTACAGTAACACCGTACATTAACACATTCCCGACCCTCGGGGGATGACCATGATGGAATAATAAACCAGGGCGGAGGTGTCACCTGAGACATCAGGCGGCATAATTCAGGAAGGTAGGTCCGCACAGACGGTGGCACTGAACGCTACGGCCAGAGGGATGCGGCGACGAAGAGCCGCGGCACAATTATTGCTCATTGGGACACACCGGTAGCGACCGCAGCTCGGGGCATCCGAGGCACAGGGCCGATTGAAATGTCCCCCCGCACACAGCAGTCACTTCCCGACCCCAAGCTAAAAATTATGACTGTGGCTAGCCCTCAATGAAATAACCATCACAAGTACCGAACGCTGAACGCGCCCTCAGAGCGGTCCAAGGGAAGCAAGGACGAGCGTCCTGAGGGGCGTGTGAAACGGAGGCGGCCTACATACCCAATGGTCATTCGCAGTACCCACCAGTACCCACCAGCATATTTTTATTATTAGTTTCCTCCGACTGTTGATCGTAGAAAAATAGGAAGCACTCGGTTAAAACTGAAATCCGATTCAGGCTAAAGTCGAAACGAATAATAATCACCAAAAGGAATTTTTTTACGAACATGATGTAAAAATGCCGGATGCGAATAAAATTCAGTCATGTTTCGCATATGCCTCCTCAACGGGCGATGGGTATACAATGACGGCATACATGTTTACAATGAGTGCATGTTTACAATGACGGAATACAGTGACGGAATACATTTTAAGACCGTGGGCATTTAGACGGTACGTGTTCCTTGAAAGCACCATTTCAGTAGATTTATGTTTAGCGTCTAGAAATTCCAGGGCATGCTTGCCCTTCGGTTGCCCCCGTCTTTGCGTGAATTTGTCTCTCTTAAAGCAGACGCCGTTATCTGCCTCCTAAGACTACGTTGCACAACGCGAATCAACTGGCCGAGTCACGCCGACGGAACGCCGGCATGCCACTTTTTCCTATGAAGCAACTGCAAGCGCGGTGTGTCACAAACGCCGTCGCCGCTTGCAGGATTGCGTTCGCGCCGAACAATCTTCTCAGCCCTAACGCAACTGGAACGCATTTTTGCTTCATGGCGCCCATATGGGGCCGCAAATACACATATTTCATTGGCTTTGTGTCCATGTGACACGACAGCGGTATGCAGCTATGTGACACTATACTAACCTTTATTCTCGGCAACAAACTTCCAATCCGTGCTTGAATTACAGACGGCATGTGTAAGTTGGCCATTATTCACAACAGCGCACGAAACACGGACAAAAGTGGGAGAATCGACAACACAAGCGCTGACTTCAACTGAAATTTATTACATGAAGGGAAGAGTATATCTACATCTTCGAAGAAAATAAACATAAACGGAACCGTCATACAAGGCGTGAGCTAATAAGCACGTGTTCAACAACAAAAACAATAACACACTCTGGCCAGAGGAAGATACACTGGACGCGTCCTTAATCGCGCTTGTCAATCAAGATGGGCACCCTTGAGGAAATCGAGTTCATTCTGGGACACCACAACAGAAGGCCGACTGACGCAAGTGTTTCCGGAATTAAGCATGTGATAGGTTTCCATCATTTCTCTAGCCAATTGGTCTTTATGTCTAAAAAGAATGGTTGTGGCAGAAAATGCTGGGGTGCAACCGCAAGAACGATGGTGCAGTGCGAGTTCAATGAATGACTTTGTCGAGTTGTTATCGCAGGAATTGGAGTGTTCGTGAAGTCTTTTATTGACGCATTGTCCTGTCATGCCAATATGCACGGCATCGCAAGAAAGCGGAAACTTATAAACCACTCCAACACTGCATGAAATGAACTTCAGTCGATGCTTGACCTGACATCCACCCGTCTTACCACGTAGGCTAATGTCATATCTCCTTTTTTGTTGTGCACGGAATAAATGTTGTTGTGCACCACACTCACGGAATAAATTCCGCGAAATCTAGAAGAGTGCGGTAAGGGGCTAGTTGGTACGACATTATGAGAACAAAAAACAACTGCGCAAAAGGACGGGACAAGAGAAAGCGTTTGTCGCGTGTGGTTCTCTTTCTCTTGTCCTGTCCTTTTGCGCAGTTGCTTTTTGTTCTCATAAATTCTGTGAATGTGGCAGGGGGTTAAACTTCACCACTAAACTACCGATTGATGGCAGAATCCAATTTTTGGACCTCTGGCTGTGCTCTCGGCCTGGTCACTTGTGCTGACAGCATCGGCCACGAACTGCGAAGGCCTTGTGAGATTTTAGTTTAGGTAATTCTAAGCTTGTAAAAGATGGTATATTGCTGTCTTGTAAGTCCTGTGACCACCTGATCACTGATAGCTTGTCTGAGCAGTTGGCTAGGCTGAAATTGAGTGGATACCCGGATCACCTCATAGCAAGAGCGTGTGCAAAGGTGATGAGATTGTTAAAAAGTGGCGCAAGAAAGCAAAAGATTCCCAGTGACCCAAAAAAAGGTTGCTGTTGTCCCGCATGTCCATAGGTCGTCCCATGGGTTAAAGAAGATAAGGGGCAAATACGGCGTGAAGGTTTCTTCCGCACCAAATAAGTTGAGTGGCATCTGTGCACAACAATAAAGGAGATCTGACATTAGCCTGCGTGGTAAAACGAGTGGATGTCGTCAAGCATCGATTGGAGTTCATTTCATGCAGTGTTGGAGTTGTTTACAAGTTTCCGTTTTCTTGCTGTGCCGTGTATATTGGCCAGACCGGACGATGCGTTAATAAAAGGCTTCAGGAACACTCCAATCCCTGCGATAACAACTCTAAAAAGTCATCTATTGACCTCGCACTGCACCGTCATTCTTGCGGTTGCACCCCAGCATTTTCCGCCAGATTCTTTTTAGATATAAAGGCCAATTGGCTAGAGAAATAATGGAAGCCTATCACATGCATAATTCTGGAAACACTTGCGTCAGTCGGCCTTCTGTTGTGGTGTCACAGAATGAACTCTATTTCCTCAAGGGTGCCCATCTTTATTGATAGCACGATTAAGGATGCATCCGGTGTTATCTTCTTCTGGCCAGAGTGTGTTTTTGTTTTTGTTGTTGAACACGTGTTTATTAGCTTAGTTCACGCCTTGTATGACCGTTCAGTTTATGTTTGTTTGTTTTTTCGAGGATATATATATATATTCTCTTCCCTTCCTGTAATAAATTTCAGTTGAAGTCAGCGTTTGTGTTGTCAATTCTTCCCAATTTGTCCGTGTTTCGTGAGCTGTTGTGAATAATGAATAAGTACCAACTCGCCCAACTTTCTTCTGTCATTAAGTTGGCCATGCTCAACTCTGAACCTAGGGCAGTGAAACTTATGTTTCAAGAATCTGTACTTTCTCAAATACTTTAGCACCACTAGAACTCTCCAAAAGTACGGCAGTATTTGTGCGTTCATTACGTTGCTTTTATGAGGAAGCACAGGGAGACATTTAATTGTTTAGATTTAGATCTGCAGATGAAACAGTGGAGGCTATGTATGTCAAAAGAGCGGCCCTTGCAAGCATTTGCATTTGTTGCAAAATTGTGTTTACGCCTCTTATTATCCTATACATGCCTTTCTTATATGGCCCACGTTGAATACGGTTAATGTTATAATAATTTTTCATGATAATGAAAAGAGTGACGCTCATACATGTTTCTCAGCAGGTTTCCTAATATGTTCCTGATGAATGAGCGCTGTGCAGACACAACTTTCATTGAAGTATCTCCTGACAAGAATTCACAGAATGCGACGATCTAGAATGAAACGGCAGCCAACGACGGGCGCTAATGCTCCACGCGTTAGACCATGTCATCTTAGTGCTGCCAAACGAGTCGACATTGTTAAAGTTTTCGTGATACCGCGACAAAGTGGTGGCCTTGATCTGTAGGACTGTTCCTAGAATATAGGCGAAATATAAATATAGGGGTACCACCGGTAGTCTTTTTTTGCTAGCAGCACACAACATGAAACAATCCTCCTCTTTCACGCCAGTTTGTGTACAGTTTTAAGCATATTAGTGTGCTGAAAGCAAATGAAAAATTGATTGCAAAATAAAAGAAAACAAAGCTCGAAGTTTGTAGCATGTTGGTCCAGAGAAGCACAACAAGCGTTTGTTTATTTAATATAGCTGTCCTTGCGAGACTCTACAATGTCGCATACCCTGCAAGTTTTAAAATTTCTTACGATCGACAAATCAAACATGAGACCTGTATCCATTTTGATGTGAAGTTCATGACAGGTCTATCATTTGAGCTTTCATATGGTTACTGAATGGATCTACTTTGTCGGTGCATTTCTCTCTTCATTACGTCAGCCATGCCGGGTGCGATTTACTTCTAGGAATAGGCAAATTTTGCTGAGCATGGTGTCTACTCATGTGCTAGGTACAAGGGCAAAGCGAAATATTTGATCACGATAAAAAGTGGCAGTTTTCACACGCAATGACGAAGTAGCGCGCTTAACTTGGACAGTGTGTCCATAGCGGTGCTCATAGGCACACCATGCAAGTTTAAGAAAAGTACACACTTTTTTCTCTCGCATGCAGGTTACCGCAGTGGCACCTTCTTGTTGGAGTGGTGGTAAACGTTTATTTGCTCTATTTTACAATATTTTTTGCGGCTTCAGATGGAGTCTTCCATCTTATCATCAGGGTCGGTTCCCCTAGTCCAGGGTTCCGCTGAGGGTAGCTGCCCTGCGTGCACGCCTTACTAGTCCTTGCTGGACTTTCAGGATGTCGCTGTATAGCATCCTCTCCCACTTCTCCGCTCTCGGGTTTTCTATTATGGGTCGCTCGTCTAATTTCTGGCAAGCCCATGTGGTATGGTATAGGGTTGGTTTGTCTCCACACCACGGGCACTCGCTCTTGTACGGCGTGGTGTAGATCTTACTTAGCATGTTTAGGCACGGAAATGTTCCCGTTTGTAACTGTCGCCATGCTACGGCGTCTTCTCTATTGAGTTGTTTGTGTGGGGGCGGGTATTTCCGTCTGATCCCTCTGTAGAAGCTAAGAATGTCTGTATAGCTTTGGGCTACCGGCTCGGGTTCCTCAGCGGGTCGGGATTGTTGGATGCTCGGTTTGTTCCGTACCCTCGAGCTATCATATCCGCCTCCTGATTTCCCGTAATGTCGGTATGTGCCGGCACCCAAACTATCGGGTGGTTGGCCTGGTTGTTTTCGGTTTTGCCACTTGAGCGTATTGTAGGCGCGACGTGCACTACATTTGCACGTTGTGCATAATTACCGCAGTATCGCGTCATACGTCGCAGTACAGTCTGTGCCATACAATGCGTTAAATTTAAGGAGAAAGCTTTAATAGCTGTTTTCGTTGAGGCCAAGAGACGGTGCCAAAAAGATCGCGCCGTAAGAGCCGTCGTCTAGCCACCGAAGCGGCGAGGGCATGCAGAAGAGATGCAAGAAGCAGACGCCTGCCCCTCACCCCCCTCGCCTCCGACTCGCCGGTTGCTCGTAGGGCATAACTGGGACCTCCATGGCGCCAGTTTTCCTGACTTTCTTGACAAAATCGTGACGCAACTGCTCGTCGTACAGCGTTCCGGGTGATGTCATACGATTTTCCGTTGCGCATAGCACACACCTATTAGTCAAGTTGTACGCTAGGTTGCGACAGGCATTCCAACCGACTACATAAAATTCATGACATACCTCCATTGTATGCTTTCCCCGACATTCGTGTCAAGATTGTGACGCAACCGTTTGTCATGCAGCGTTCCGGATGGTGTCCTATAATTTCTCATTGCACATATCATGCGTCTCTTAGCAAAGCTGTCGGCTAGCTCCTGACAGTGATTCCACCCGACGACTTATGTACCTTTTATTGCTATGCTTTTCCCCGACATTCGTATCACAGTTGTGATGCAACCGTTCATCGTATTACGGGTGGTGTCATACGATTCCTGGTTTCACATAGCATACATCTTCTGGTCAAGTTGAAGGCAGTCACGACTCAAGACAGAGATTTTAACCGACGACATATAAATTAGCGATGGATATACATGCTTTCGCCTTCACAGCGCGTAAGCAGTTTAAGTGCCCTTCGTGTTTTTTTAAAGAAATTTTGAGCCTTATTTTATTGAAGTAATGATATAAATACAAGTAATGTAGATTTTCAACATTGGCAGGACGAGTGTATGGCTGCAACTCACTAGTGATGGAAGATTAAAATTAAAATACGAGCAGAAAACCTACCTGTGCTAAGGGAATGCATCATTAGTAATATGAACGTGCTTATCCTGCAGGGTGCACAGCCGAGGCTAAAATTCCCCATTTCATTCGCCTAACAGCCTGAAAATGAGGAATCGTGTGGACAGCAGGTGGGACGTGGCTGTTGTAGCGCTACTGGCTGGTACCTTCGCCATAGCGACTAACCGCAGCATAGGCTGGTTCTACGTGGCCTATATGGACGAGTTCAACGTGGACCGCCAGACAGCCTCCTGGCCAGGCTCTGTTCTTCTTGCTGTGTTTCGGAGCGCAGGTATGTACGCGCGGCCTTTCTCAGAAGTAGCCGGGTCATCGAATTTGCGTCTAAATCCCGCTGCACTGCTCGTTTTCTATCTTCAAGTGCCGTGAATATCATACGAATTGTGTTGGCTGCCACTCCTCCAGAGGTCAGAAGCCGAGTGGTGTGACAAGAGGCCTGTAACGTGGGCCAGCAGTGGGCCCTATGGCATGTCTACTTTTTTGCAAAGCTTTACTTGATAACGTAGGCTATTTAGTAGCCTAAATTTAATCGGCAAGTGTTGTACCAGCTCGGCTTATTTGTGTGATGGAAGCTGATAAGCGGACGCTTCCGAATGCGCTGTTTTCGTTACTGTTGCTCACATCCTTGCACAACAAAGTCCGTACATTCTGTTTGCCCCAAGCTCTCAAAGCATTAAAATTGAACGCCATGCTAACTTTGTTTACTGCGGGCTACCACACAAAAATACTTATGAAGAAACAAAAAAAAACTGACAAGAACATGCGCGGCGCGACGTCACACCTGCTTTTTTTACAGATGTAACTCTTCGTCTTTATGCATTATTTCAGCGCATGATGTCTTATGTTAATTGGGGATGATGACGTACTTGTCGCCCACCTCTATCCGTTCTTGATTATGTCTATTTCTGCTTTTGTTAAGGCAATGAAAGAGTCGCCAACACACTTTTCAGGACCTGCTTCAAAGATGCGCATGCCTCTCTAGTCTCTCTTTCTATCCTTTTATGTCCATGTCCTATTATGCGGGTCTCGCCAAACAACGAATGACCTTTGTGCTTTCTGGTGGAATATAGTGAAACTTTTGAAGCGCTTGAAATAGTGAACTTTCTCGAAAAAGTTTTTGAAGGACTTGATTTCACCTATGAAGTTCCACGGCATTCCGAGATCAGGTGTACCCACATTCTAAAAGAAGAAGCTCATAGCGACACAAGCAGGTCTTACGCAACAAAAGGTGAAAATACCTTTTGAGGACTCTGGTCACTTTAAACTTGTTAAACGAAGTGTGGTATATTCCAGCATAATGCAGAGCGTTAAAAAATTATTCGACCAAAAGATTAAGCCTAGCCTGATTGTGCAAGCGGATGAACTGAAGAAAAGCGGATATCCGAACATCTTGGTTGCGCTTCAATAGCAGAACAGCATTAGAAACGATCACATGAGGTAAAGCTATGAAAAAAGGAATAAGAAAACAAGCGCCCTGTCCTGTTACCGTACATTCATAAGGTAACTCAAGGGCTAACAAAAAAAAATGGCGGCAGATATAATACCCCAGTCGCTTTCACTGTCCCTCAAAAGTTGATCACTATGGGCTCTAAGGTCAGCAGAATTGGAGAACAAGAAAAAACTAATGCTAAACAGCTGGAATGTAGATTGAAGAATAGGTATGTAGAATGGCATGTGTAGAATAGGTATGTAGAATGCGACACACGCGTAATTTACAAAATTCCAATCTCATGCGGCAAACATTGCATCAGCCATTCAGAAAGGAGAATTACTAAAAGAATAAGTGAACATTCCAGGAACTGTGTGCTGACTGCCCACCAAGGAAACCTATCCACGCAGTGTGCTTGGCACAATTGTCATCCGTTGTTTCGTGAGACCAGCATAGTAGCCCATGGAAATAACAAGAGAGAAAGGTTTGGTTTGGTTTATGGGGTTTAACGTCCCAAAGCGACTAAGGCTATGAGAGACGCCGTTGTGGAGGGCTCCGGAAATTTCGACCACCTGGGGTTCTTTAACGTGCACTGACATCGCACAGTACACGGGCCTCTAGAATTTCTCCTCCAAAGAAATTCAACCGCCGCGGCCGGCATCGAACCCGCGTCTTTCGGGTCAGCAGCCGAGCACCATAACCACTTAGCCACCGCGGCGGCTCATGCTGTAAGAGTTCCGGGCCGAACATTGGAAGAAAACGTGCAAGTGCATTTTACGAAACAGCTATCACAGAATTCATTTGCCTAACTATGGTGAAGGCTGCACCTGTAGACGAACAGCCTAGTTGCTCTTGAAAGTAATTCACATGCCATGCGGAAGGCCTGCGCAGTTGCACACATAGCGCTAAGCCTTGGAAATGCGCGCCAACAGCTGCATTCACCATTTCTCTCTCAGGCAAAAATACGAGCAGCTGTGGAACGCCTCGACGGAAAAATCACAGCTTTGAACTTTTGTAGCCTGGGTAACGAAGAGTCTCTTATACTGCACACGAGGCAAAACATATGTATACAATACGTCATCATCACCAGCTGTCGCAGCAGCCTCCCTACGCCTGCTGCAATAGGCCTCGCCCATATCTCACCATCAACCCTGTCCTGTACCAACCGCGGCCACCGTATCCCCGTAAACTTCTCAATCTCACTCCGCCCATCTAACCTTCTGTCGGCCCTTGCTATGCTTCATTTCTATTGAAATCCAGCGCGATACCCTTAAAGAGCATTCGTTATCTTCCTTTCGCATTACATGCCCTGTTCAAAACTATTTCTTCATGACTTCCACAAGGACTTATTAACCCGCGTTGGTTCTCTGACACAGTCTGTTCTCTTCTTTTCTCTTTAAGTTACAAATCATTTTCTTTTCTATACATCGCTGCGTTGTCATCAATTTCAGTTGAACTCTTTTTGTTAGCCTCCACGTTTCTGTCCCATAGGTGAGTACCGGTAAGATACAGCTGTTACACACTTTTTCCTTCAGGGATATTGGTAAGCAGCCACTCCTGATCTCACAGTATCCGTGAGCTGCGCTGCACCGTATTCTAATTCTAGACGTCTCACTGTCGTGGTCCGGATCTGCTGTCACTACCTACCCAACATAGACATATTCCCTTATGACTTCTAGCTTCTCGCCACAAATCATAAACTTCTGTTCTCTTCCGAGAGTGTTGAAGATTATTTTAGAAAGGCAATTTCATCGTGCAATCGCAGATTACTAAGATAATCTCTATAAACTCTGACCCCTAACTGCTCCAAGTCCAGGTCTCTGAATATCTTCTCTAAACAGGCAGCGAATTGCATCGGAGAGACCATGTCTGCCTGCGTGACATCCTTTCTAATTGGAATTTTGTTACTATCTTTGTGGAGCACGATGATGGCTGTGCAGCCGTTATATATATATATATATGTTCCAGCATTTCTTTCACTAGGCTCTTGTACTCCCAATTACGTAATGTCTGCATGACTACAGAGGTTTTTGCCGAGTCAAATTCTTTCTCGTAATCTCTATAGCGGTATATAGCGGTTGTTTGCATTCCGCGCATTTATTTCTCACCTTATTGATAATGTGAATATGGTCACTTGTCGAGTACCCTTACAAAAGCTTGCCCTAAGTGCAACATTATTGGACAAGAATTTTGAATACTGAATATTGCTAGGTGCTGTTATAAAAATATTGACGGTAATGGTCCCCTCTTCCCATCTGTAGCAAAATCTTTTTTTAAGTTTTTCCGTCACTCGCATCGAACGCTTAAGAATGTCACAGAAAGCCAATGGAGAACTCATTTGACGAGATCAAAAGCGTTGATAGTGAAAAAATTCAAGCCTGCTGACTGGAGATCTGCAGGTATATTGACTGTTGTGCCGCCGCGGTGGCTCAGTAGTTAGTGGTTGCTCGGCTACGGTCTCGAAAGATGCGGGTTCAGTCCCGGCCGCGGCAGCCGCATTTTGGTGGAGGCGAAATTACAGAGGCCCGTGTACTGTGCGATGTCAGTGCACGTTAAAGAAAACCAGGTGGTCGAAATTATCCAGAGCCCTTCACTACGCCGTCCCTCATAGCCTAAGTTGCTTTAGGACGTTAAACGCTATAAACCAAACCATATATTGACTGTTATAGTGAAATGTCGTGATATATGAAAAAAATGCGTTTCATAAACTCTTTCTCGTTCAAAAATGGTTTTGTCTTGAATTGTTAGGTATACATCATTTGGTTGTTGAAATCTAAAGCTGTCCTGAATCCATTAGCGATTACCTTAGTAAAGGTTGGCCTGCGATGGGACGTTGCAGTCGACTATAGCAAGCGGACTCAAGATAATCGCTTTATCGCGAACTTTTGCCGCTTTTTAAGCGAGGCTTGTTTGTACTCCTTTTTATAACTTTCTTTCCTTTTTCATTATGCCTAATGGCAAACAGCTCGAATAAAAAAAAAATACCGTCTAGGTAACGGACAGTGAACTGCTCTGTCTGTAATTTTTCAAGACCTTGACATCGTGTTTCCTACGGATTGAGATGATGTTAGCATTTTTCCAATATTCCGGGACGCTCGAGGTCATAACACATTGCGTATACAGGGCGGCTAGTTTTTCTAGCATAATTTCTCACCATCCTTCAGCCGATCTGCTGCTACCTAATCCTGACCCACTGCTTTCCCCCTTTGCATTGTTAGTAAGGCTTTCTTTACTTCCTGTTTCATTACTTGTGAGATGTCCATTTACTGTGCACTACTGCCTCTTGCATTAACGTTCGGATTACTTTGGCTATAGTATAAATTTGTGTTGAACTCTTCGGCTACCTTTATTATCTCTTCCATATTCCTAATGGCGCGGTGGTCGAATTTCGATGGAGGCGAAATTCTAGAGGCCCTTGTACTGTGCGATGCCAGTGCACGTTAAAGATCCCCAGGGGGTCGAAATTTCAGGAGTCCTTCACTACGGCGGCCCACATAGCCTAAGTCGCTTGGGGGCTTTAAACCGCAATAAACCTAAACCTAACGGCATTGCCCTGCTTGTCTCTTAGCGCACGCATCTGATTTCTGCCTATGCCCAGTTTCCTCGTGACCTCTTTTTCGGCTACCTCTGTTTTTAGTGCATGCTCCGTTCTCTCCATACTATACTTCCTTATGTCGGTTACCTTACATTTAACGATTAGTTTTGATAGTTCTGCAAGTTCTATTCTGTCTGTGGCCTTAGAGGTCTTCATGATTTGGCGTTTCTTAAACAGATTTTTCGTCTCCTGAGAGAGCTTGCCGGTATCCTGCCTAGCCATTCCACATCCAATTCTATGGCACACTTCTCAGTAATAACGGGGAGATTATACTGTTCATTCTTTGAACAAAAAGATCGTCTTCCTTTGTTACAGCTGCATATCTGTTCTGCAGCGATATCTTGAATTCCTCGACTTGCCCTCTGACCGTTGACTCATTAATGGTTTCCGCTTCACTAGTTTAATTCGTTCGCTTTCCAAGCCTACGCTAATTCGAGACCTCACCACCCTATGGTCGCTGCATCACATGCATCACATCTTTCCGGGAAACTCCACATCCTACATTCTGCCACGGTGAGGACATGGGGTGGAGTCTATTTCATTTTTAGTCACTTCATTGAAGCTCTTCCACGCCCACTTCCTCTTCCGTCGTTTGTGAAAGAAGGTATTCATGATTCGCAAATTATTTCTCTATATGTACTCTACAAGCAAGTCCCCTCTGCTATTCCAAGAGCGCATGCCATAGCCACCCATCGGCTGGTCTCCAACCTGCTTCTTCCTTACCTTGACCTTGAATACTCCAATCAGTACATTGCTCTCTGCTTCGACTTTCTTCGTTCAAGATTCCCCTTTTTCTTACAAGCTTTAAACGATCTGGTCACCATTGCTCTATGTAGGCGCGTAAGCTTTTACCACCTTCAGTTTTTACTGCTTATTAGGCTTCATTACGACAACTGCCGCCTCCTATATAATATAGAATTTCTCTATGTTCCCAGCTATATCCCTATTTATGAAAAATTCCATAGCTAGTTCTCGTCTGTCCGCCGAACCACAGCAGAATAGTACACGTCCACCTTTTAGTATTGTATACGCCTAATCTCTCCACCTAACGTCTCTTAGCCCTACGACATCCCATTTAATTTCCGCTAGTTCCTCGAACTGTACCGCTAGAATAGACTCACTGCTTGTTTTTCTGTCATTAAGCGTTGCTAGGCTCAGTTCCCCACGTAATAACATTCGCTGGCTCTAGACAGGCAGTCACTAGCAATTGTAAACTGATTACCGTGCATGTTACTCCTTAAGGGTTCAATACTACACATAAAATCATCTCAAATTCTTAGTTGTGGCTTGAATAAAACGGCGTGCCTAGTTCTAATTCAGTACAATGTGCATACGCGACCGTCGCGGTCTCAGGCTACAGCTAGAAAATCATGGCTGACAGGGTTTTTCATTTATTATTCTTAGAATTCCTAGCCTTCTGTGGCAACTGATGTTGCCAATGGCATCGCATTTTGTTTTCTTTGAAAAATATTATGGCTTTGTAGCGTTTTCTTGAAACCATATGTGCTCACGATAGCGAAATGTAAAAATTTAAAGGCATCGAGCCACTAAACACGTGTACAGTCACGGGCAGAAAAATACGGACCACGCTCCCGCGTTTACATTCATCTGTAGCTTTACTTAACGGAAGCGGGAAGGGCTAAAATAAATATTCCTGGTATATGCGTGAAACACCCATTGCTTTTGGCTAGGTAACGCGTCCGAAGACTTTAACTGCCGAAGCATCGTCCGCAATCTTTTGTACGAGACTGTATGCCAACAAAATCTTTTCTGATGTTTGTGCAGGTATTCTCGTCGCAGTACTCCACAGGCACATGTCACTGCACAAGATCAGTATATTGAGCAGTTGTCTACTTTGGGGAGGCGTAGGAGCATCTGTCTTTGCTCCCAGCATAGCATGGATCACTTTTACCGTCGGATTTCTGCACGGTAAGTTGAAAAATACGCTCTAGCCTGCAATAAGTGTACAGCTGCAACGGAAAAAGATTAGCACAAGTGACTCATGACCGGAGCGGAAAAATTGCGAGACGCGGCGCTATTGTAGCCGTATGCGCAGATAGCGAGAGTGCCTGGCCCATTCCACTTTCCAAAGTGGGGGTGGCCGACAGAAAGCAGCCCATCCGAAAGCAGGCACTGCCACACATTACTTTTGACAGTGCATCGCCAGCACATTTTTAAAGGAAAACGGTGATAAAGATAACGTTGCTCGCCACACCAGCGCAAAAAAAAATTAAAACGAGAATATGTGCTTAGCCACCTTAGCACATGGTTTGGCAGATAAGACACCTACAGGCATTCGTTTAAGATGTTGCATTTCTGATCGGCGAATATCTAGGTGGGCTGCTTTCTGCCGGCCACCCCCGCTTTAGGAAATGGAATGTTCCTGGCACTCTCGCTATCGGTGTACTCGGCCACAATAGCGCCGCGTGTCGCGATTTTTTCGCTCCGGTCATGATTCACTTGTGTCATTTTTTTTCCGTTGCAGCTGTACGTGTGTGTCGCAGTGCTCTATGTAACACCTGAGGATGAAACTAGGAAAGCAATTCGTCAGACAAAATTTGAATGCACAGAAATACTGGTAAGATATAAACTGATCAAATTAATCAGAAGACAGACAGAGGGTGGTGGGTGGGGGGGAGCGCATAGTGTTGTACTGTCTGCTGCATCACGGCAACATAGAAACTGAAGTTGTGCGCACCCAGACACCCTTAGAGCACACAGGTTAGCTGTGCCGGTCTCACGGGAACTTAGCTTGACAAGGCCAGCTGGAATCCAACATACGAAGTGAGACTAACTTTCACCGGTCGCAACGAAGAGAGTGGGTCGGAGTCAAAGGTTCAGAAAACAACAAGTGTTGTGCAGCAGAGGAGCGATACGCAGGAATTACAAATCAATCAAAGGTATCAAGGAAGGCAACCGTTACCGAAACCAAAGAAAGCAAAGAGGAATTTTTCCTTTCTTTTAATTTGCGTTAGAGTTAGCGGTGTAGAAATTAGCAGTGTATTTATATTAAGAAAAGTAAAAGGAAGAAATGCACAAAGAAGAAAATAAAAACAGTTGGATTACCAGCTACGTCATATGTGCTAAACGCAGAATTAATTGCCTCAAAAAAGTTCTCGAGTTAGAACCTTGCGCGAAAACAAGGACAGTCTTACCCTCGCAATACAGAATAATCATGAAAAAAAAATGCAAAAAGGCTTCTAAATTGCACTACTTTACTAACACCCTCAATAACTTTATAGGAAGGTCGCCATAAAAAAATTTGTGTTACCTAAATCCGCAAATAGAAAGCGATAACCAAGCCTTAAAAGAACTGAATCTTAAGATAGTTAATTCATGGGGTATTAATTTTGCGTCATTATTTAGTAAGCGTAATGATTCTTCTTTCTTCTTCTTTTTCTTCTTTATGGATTGTAAATTGTGCACTTTCAGCGTTTTGTATTCACCGCATGCTGTTGTGACTGCCGTGGCCCGCCCACAAGCGCTTGCGCTTCTGAGGGCACACGCTATGTACTGTGTATGCAGTACATAGCGTGTTTGCAATAAAATTCCTGTATGTATGTATGTATGTATGTATGTATGTATGTATGTATGTATGTATGTATGTATGTATGTATGTATGTATGTATGTATGTATGTATGTATGTATGTATGTATGTATGTATGTAATTCCTCCCCTGAGCCTACGAACAGCAAAACACCTTGAATCACTAATTGTCATTGAGAGTCGGGTACATAGCCTGTTATTAAATCTGGATGCAAGAAGGCCCCAGGATAAGAGAAAATCTGTGGGAATCCTGGCTTTCCGCCGTCGCCTTTGCGCGGCTGTGCCGGCCTCCCGCGTTGTTTCTCCTCTTTCCCTTGCTCCCGCCTCAGGCGGTGGAGAGGCGGCTGGGTGACTAATCACTGTCATTTAGCCACAGCTCCGCCCCGGCTCCCCAAGGGCCTTTGCCATTGGCGCACCGCGCGACCGTCCGAGCGGGGCCCAGCGAGAGAGAGATCCCTCCGAGACAGCGTAAGGTGCGTACGCTACTGTTTTGTCCGTGCCGGCCTTTGCCGCTCGGACCAGTGCATATACTCGAGCTCGCCCGCACGTGTCCTCTGACCTGCAGCGGCTCGAGCCTGTCCAGCGGGGTCCAGCGACCTCCGACAGGCGTACCTTGCGTTTATTGCCCACTCTCTCGCAACCGGCCCAACGGTCGACACGAGAGAGAGATCACAGCACTGCCGCGGGGACATTCTCCTGCAGCGGCGTGCTAGCGGCGCGCATTGCTCGAGTCGCTTCGTGCGCGCAGCGGAGCCTTGCTCCTCGCGCGCCCCCGGGACGGGGTGACTATTGAGTGTGTGTGTATCAGCTGGAGGACGACGTGAATAAACGTCTCCTTTGTGAACTTGGAGGCCTATTTCTTTGAGGCGAATCGCTCTCCTCCCAGCGGAGGTTGAGTGCACCGCATCGGTGTCCCAGTGTGTGTGTGGTGACGGCTGATCGGGGCCCTTGGCTCGCGCGAAGCTCGAACCCGCGGTGGGAGGTGGCCTGTGTCCACTTAGAAACCCACAAATCTCAAATTCTAATCTAAAAAGATAAGCTAGGCGGATGGTTAAGCGTTTGTGTTTAATTTCAATAAAACGCTATCAACACATACCCTTTCAGAGGAATCTAGAATAGCCAAATCTATCCCAATGCACAAATCAGGAAACATGGCTGATGTTACTAACTACAGACCCATCTCAATCACCTACGCCCCGCCGCGGTGGCTCAGTGGTTACGGCGCTCGGCTGCTGACCCGAAAGACGCGGGTTCGATCCCGGCCGCGGCGATTGAATTTCGATGAAGGCGAAATTCTAGAGGCCCGTGTACTGTGCGATGTCAGTGCACGTTAAAGAACCCCAGGTAGTCGAAATTTCCGGAGCCCTTCACTACGGCGCCTCTCATAGCCTGAGTTGCTTTGGGACGTTAAACCGCATAAACCAAACCATCAATCACCTACGCAGCGTCTAAAATAGTCGAACACATAGTTCCTAAATGTATAACGATTTTTGTAGAAAATTAAAACGTTTTCTCCCCTTTCCAACATGGCTTCCGTCAACGCCTTTCAATGGTAGCGTAGTTATTTCAATCACTCCACAACTTATTCCAGAACAGAGGCAGCCAGAAACAAACAGATATAATACGACTAGATTTTTCGAAGGAGATTACGCACGTTAAAGTCCTTATTAAACTTGAATCGATACTATGTCAGGGATTTAAGTTTAACTGGATTAGGAACTACTTATCAGAAAACACACAGTTTATAGAAATTTAACATCCAGACTTTCATATTATGGGTACATGTTTAGTCTGATGTACCCAAGGGTTCTGTTTTATTGCCTGTTCTCTTCCTGATTTTCATAAATGATTTAGCAACTAACCTTAACTGTAATATGCGAGTCTTCTCGAATGACTCATAAATTATCGGAATATTATTGGAAAATATGATCACAAGCCCTTAATAACGCACAGGAAACAGCAACTAAATGGCGCATCGATTGGCAGAGGGCACTTAACGCTACTAAATCTGCTATTATGACAATCTCTAGAAAGAAGAATAAATCCGACTTTCCGTACACTATTAATGACACAGTAAGGGACCATAAGTATTTTGGCCTAATAATAGCCCATGACTTCAGATGGAATGCTGTTGCGAATGGAATTACCGGAAAAGCTCTAAAAGGACTCTTTTTCATTAAGTGACGCCTCAGATTAGCTCCTTATCAAACTCAGCACTAGGCCACCGCAAATGTAAAAATCGTATTTTTATTTGTTGCTATACATGCAGGTTTCACACCATTATACTTTATTCTTTAAGGCAGTTTAATTCTGATTTCATCTTGGTTATTCATTATTTCTGTGCAGGAGTTGGCTGTGGAGTGCTTCTCACCTCACATATGGTGCTGATCATGCAGTACTTCAAGAAATACCGTGGCGTTGCAACAGGCCTCCGGCTCACAGCAAATCCACTCAGCGCCCTAGTATTTCCTCCTGTGCTGTCAGCCCTGGAAGACTCCTACGGTTTCCGTGGAGCACTGCTCATCTACACAGCCATCATTACGCACGCGACCGCTCTGGCCTTATTCCTGAAAGACCCACCTTGGCTTCCACCGCGGAGAAAGAAGGAAAACATAATGAATGCGTCAAAGAGCGACAACGAAATTGAGTCAAGCGATGACAACGGATGCGCCTCCTCTGTACTCTCAAAAGCAGACGAACCAGCTGGTGCAGCGTTTTCCATTCACGTCGTCCTTGAAGATGCCCGTAAACGCAGCTCCTCTATCTTAGAAGCGGAGGCTCTTCTTCAAAGCAGCCAAGATGATCGGGACAATACAAAGAACAATGGGACCGCAGCCGATGTTCGTATGACAAGGGACGAAATGCATGTAGAGGCTTCAGGCTTCGAGAACTACAGCGTGAGGGAAAATGTTAGTAGTTCTGCTAAGAACGAAAAGTCGTGCGACTGCTGCTCACTGAGAGAAAAAGAAGCTGTCGAACAACTTTTACCAGTCATCCAAAATGAAGACAAAAGCCTAGACATAGGGTCTACCATGAATGGCCAGTGTAACGTCAAAAAAGACCCCTTTCTATCAGCTTCTGACAAACTTCAAGAAATTGCAGGAAGAAATGGAAGCATCTCGTTTAATTGCGCCGGCACCCAACCTAGGGTCTCGAGGACTAAACTTTCAGCTCTGACATCGCGGTGGGTGCAAAGGCGACTGCGATATGTGTTACCAGCGAGGACTCCGTTTCTCAGTTTTGTTACGGGTGTTCTGGGGTCGATGCTACTGGACTACATCAACTCTGTGCACCTCTTTACGATGGTGGACTATGCCAGAGACAAGGACGTCCCACGCACTCACGCTGCGATGGCCCTAACTTACGCAGCAGGCCCAGAGGTTGTGGGACGTGTGTTTCTTCCCTTTGCTGCTGACCTTGGTTGGGTGAGCCGGCCGGCTTTGACGTGTGGAAATATGTTTGCGCTAGGGCTGCTGCTAGCTGTCACGCCTCAGACGAGCGGCGCGATGCATTTGGTGCTCCGGGCGCTCACTTCGGTATCCATCGCTGCTCTGCTGACCATGAGGCATGTGCTGGTAGCTGACTACTTGGGACCAGAAGCCGTCCCCCTCGTCTCAGGATCGTCTGGCTTGCTCCTTCTTCCTGTCCTCTTCTGTAACCCGTCAATATTTGGTGAGCATGATCGCGATATCATATTTTTTCTTGGATGCATTCTTTATTGATGCTAGCTTCGAGGAGTAGTCAAGAAATTTTAACTTGTCTCTTTTATCAGAGAAGATTTGATTCAAAATTTTATTTTCTAGTTGACTTTTCGTTCATCGACTATTATTGCACGATCGCAGCTATCCGTGCTACGAAACTGCTGAGACAGGGATCGAAAAAAGAACTAGTCGCTCTATACTTCAGTGAAGTTGGCGGTGCCGTGTTTTGTTTGCCGCATCCGGTCGCTTTATGGGAATGCCCATTAAGTCAATTTTCTTGGGCCCTCCGCACAGAAAGGGGTCAGTGAACCCAGCGGTAGAACGGAGGCGCCGAATGGCGGGGGATTACAGGAGACGTCAAACTCCCCTCATGGACTCAGTCGTTAGGCGGCATCCTGTGTGCACGTGTGTACGGCGAGGCTGACCCGCGCCACAGTGCGTGGCTCTTTGTACCATGTCTGCAGCGGCATGCTTTGACATATTGTCACGCTAGCTGCAGGCATGAGGAGCGCCGACGAGAAACAGATGAGTTGAAATGGCGTTCCTCGAACTTGGCGGCAACCGGACCTTGGGAAAGCGAGTGTTCGCGAAGCTCGCAGCGGGAAAGCATAATTATCCGAAATCGTGATGGTGGAAAGTGTGCATATGTGTACAGTGTCGCGATGAGTTACCTTCTTTCCCCAATCATTCATTGGTTGTGTTATTCTTTCCCCAACTGCTGATTTGTGGTATTTTCCTTTCCCCAATAAGTTATTGGGTGGATGTTTGTATAGTACTTGATTGGTTATTCTCCCACCGAGGGCGGGGACATGGGATTTAAAACCCGCTGCTTCGGCAGGACCGAGGGCTGGTTTCGTCACCTAGAACTGCGAGCCAGTCAAGTGTAAATATGTTCTCTCCTTGCTTGTATCCTCCTTTGTGCTTTTAATTGTTATAAAAGTTTAACCTCTCCAGAAGTGTCCTCTTGCAATGTGATTGAGCAATTCGAATCTTCAAGACATCAAGAATCCTTCAATTATCATCATTAACTAAATTTCCCTCTACGAGATCAAGAGGGAATCCAACTGGCGCAGCCGACAGGATTTGCTGCGTCTTCCTGCTCGAGGTATCTGACGGAGGGGCGGAGGAACAAGTCGGTGGACAAGCTGCAGAGCGGTACGTCCTAAAGGAGGAACGTCAACGTCATAGAGCGACGTTGAAAGCTTCATGAGACTGCTGGTCATTGTCAACGGGACGTAGGAGGCTCAAGTCGGCGAGGAGCTGAAGGAGCCAGGCGACCGACGTGTCGTGGAGGTGCCTAGTCCGTGAGCTGCGGAAGGAACCAGGCGTCCCCGTTGAGGTTAAAGAGAAGAACCTGGAGACCAGCAAGTCAAACGAGGCAGGACAAGTCAGCGAGCTGCTGTGAGAGCCGGGGCTCAACTCAACTCATCCGCATCAAGGAGCCCGCTGTCGTCACTCAGGGCGACGTGACTACCGTGGCAGAGGAAAGCAACCTGCGAGGTAGGAGACCTTTCTGCTTCCTCCGAATTCACCATGTCGGTGTAGTGTTTTCGTGCTATAGATGATAGCACGGAAAAGGGAGATGGCTGCCGTGCGGTACGATCGGGAGGGCATGATGCGATGTTTGGAGACTGAGCGGAAGGCAGAACAGCTGCTTGAAATTGGCAAGTTGAAACTCGAAATTGAACGAGAAAAGATAAAACTTGCACAGATGCAATCTAAATTCAACCAGGGAACGAAATCTGATAGAGGGATGTTATTGGCAGCAGTTCAATGTTTTGACTGCATGGAATTTGGGCATCTAATGATTGACTGTCCGAAATCGAAGCGAGAACAGCATGTTCCCGTATTGAGAGTGACCTGTGGGAATATGGCTATAGGTGTGAAAGCTGCAGCGTTTAGGCAGCAGGGCCCAACCGTGTGTGCCGTGCCAGGAGAGATGGCCGAGGGCATAGGGGCGTTAGTCACGCCTTTGAAGCGCTGCTTGTCAGAGCAAGCCGAGATAGAGGAGACGCAGGAGGCTCATGAGTGTTTTGTTTGTGAACAGGAGTTCAGCATTGAGCAAGAACAGGTTGGCGCAAACTCTGGCGCAGCTGTAACGCTCGACGAAGAGCTAGAGCAGGCGCGCATAACGGGAACACCCTTTGCAGGCGAAGGTAAGCTGGCTGCCAAAGATGAATCGGTTAGCCAGCCGGAGCTGACACTCTGCGCAGTGAGAGCAGATGTAGCTGACGGTGTAGCGAAGTTGGAAACACCTGAGACACACTTGCTGCGAGAGCAGCCAGACAGGGAGCAGCTATATGTAGCAAATGAGAGAGCATGTTTTGAAGACGATTTCAAAACTGCGCATGAGTCTGTTCAAGACAAACCTGAGGCTCCAGTGGAGCTTGAGGCAGATCCGGAAGCTGCCAATGTTATTGCAGATGATCATAGGCTAACCAGGAAAGATGAGCCTGCATTTGATGCCGAGGAAGGAAGGGATGCGCGTTTGGTCACTGCAATGGCTTTCGAAGCTGATAAGGAACTGCAGGATTGGGATAATGCATCTGTCCCTGTGGGTATCAGCGTGGAGGAGAGACAGTGTGTTTCATTGCCAGAAGTGCGCAAGCAAGCTGGTGAAGGCAATTGTGAAAAAAGAAAACTGGAAGGCACGATTTTCTTTGAAGCGTACATCGGTGGGCACCTGTACGAAGAGCTAGCGCTACGTGAATCTCAATGCAAAACTGCATATGAAGTAGCCGATGGGAGGCGTGAGCATACTGTAAAATTCAAAGAAGTGGAGAATGCAGACGCGAGGGCAGTAGCAATCTTCGTGGCCCGCGAGCAGCAGGTGTGCTCTATTGATCCGACGGCGGTGGCAGCCTTTAGAACCGGCGTTGTCCCGGATAATTCGGAATTTTGGACCAGTCTTCTGGACAAAGCCCAAAAGAAACAAGTTTTGTTTCGAGATGTAGGCGGCTAGAAGTAATTTCTGCCAGTTTGGGGCACCGATCTGACATGGTGAATTCTGGAATGTGCAGATTGGTTTCCGGCCTTGTGTGTGCGGGTTGAAATATCCGCTGTGTGCGCGCATGTGTGCGTGCTGGTGTACTGACCGGACAGCCGGCGCATGTGTGCGTGTTGGTGGACTGACCGGACAGCCGACGTACGTGTGTGTGCGTGCGTATGTACTTTTGTTGTTGGACACCGTGGCTGAACTTTAATGTCCCACTGACAACAAGTGTCTGTGTGACATTCTTGGTTGGGAGGAGTGAAGTTGGCGGTGCCGTGTTTTGTTTGCCGCATCCGGTCGCTTTATGGGAATGCCCATTAAGTCAATTTTCTTGGGCCCTCCGCACAGAAAGGGGTCAGTGAACCCAGCGGTAGAACGGAGGCGCCGAATGGCGGGGGATTACAGGAGACGTCAAACTCCCCTCATGGACTCAGTCGTTAGGCGGCATCCTGTGTGCACGTGTGTACGGCGAGGCTGACCCGCGCCACAGTGCGTGGCTCTTTGTACCATGTCTGCAGCGGCATGCTTTGACATATTGTCACGCTAGCTGCAGGCATGAGGAGCGCCGACGAGAAACAGATGAGTTGAAATGGCGTTCCTCGAACTTGGCGGCAACCGGACCTTGGGAAAGCGAGTGTTCGCGAAGCTCGCAGCGGGAAAGCATAATTATCCGAAATCGTGATGGTGGAAAGTGTGCATATGTGTACAGTGTCGCGATGAGTTACCTTCTTTCCCCAATCATTCATTGGTTGTGTTATTCTTTCCCCAACTGCTGATTTGTGGTATTTTCCTTTCCCCAATAAGTTATTGGGTGGATGTTTGTATAGTACTTGATTGGTTATTCTCCCACCGAGGGCGGGGACATGGGATTTAAAACCCGCTGCTTCGGCAGGACCGAGGGCTGGTTTCGTCACCTAGAACTGCGAGCCAGTCAAGTGTAAATATGTTCTCTCCTTGCTTGTATCTTCCTTTGTGCTTTTAATTGTTATAAAAAGTTAACCTCTCCTAAAGTGTCCTCTTGCAATGTGATTGAGCAATTCGAATCTTCAAGACATCAAGAATCCTACAACAATCATCTTTAACCCAATTTCCCTCTACGAGATCAAGAGGGAATCCAACTACTTCCATCCAATTCTGAATTTTTCGATAATTGCACGTGCCAATCGATTTTGATTTACAGGATATTCTTGCACTTGAAACAGCAGTCTTCGTATTAAAGACTGTCTTCGGATTACTCGGGCCTCTGGAACTGAGTCAAAAACAAGCTTGTCGTAAATGATTATGGATTGTACTTTTAATTCATTATTAGGAAAGTAGTCAAAAGTGAACAATTTTTTTTCAACCACTGACCTCCCGACAAGAATCGGTTACAAGGTCGGAGAACATAAACACCCCTGTTAGCGGAGTGCTCTAAAGGATGCTAATTTTTCCAGAGATTCTTGCTTTCTCGCTAAAGCGCCGCAAACTCGACATGTATGCGTCTCAGGTACTTAGTTTGCACATCACGTGCTAGGAGGTTATCACGCGCTGGCGATTTTCATACCGATCATAATTTGCCGCAGGGGTACTGTTATGAGCTTGAACTAGCGATCTAAGCCTTGTGTTGCTTGACGCTTTGAATGCTTTGCTCAGAAACTGACAAAGAAAGAACAGAGCAGCTTTTACAGTTCAGGCGGTGTGACCGAAATTGCGCCACGCGTTCAGCTTAAACTGTTTACCTTCTCTCACGTCCAATAGCTTCAGCTTTAGCATATCACCACCCGTTTCAGTATGCCTATAAATAACGATATTCGCATTTGGAACGCGACACAAATTAAACATTCTCGAAGAATGTTCGCTTCTCGGTTGGTATGACTCCCATTTAAGTGGTCAGCATTAATGCTAGGCGCAAGTTTTCACCTGCGAATTACTGTGAAGCCGCTGTGACAGCGTGCTCAGTTCTTCCAATCACTAGCCGAGTCGAGTAGAATACCTTAAAAAACCTTACAATGGAATCATGCTGTTTTGAGAGGTCGGTAACAAAGCGCGTGTAGTTTGTGTCTCATAACTTACAGCGAATCAATTTCAGATATCCAACTGACATCTGTATTTTTTTCTTGCAGGCTATTTTCGCGACACCATGGGGTCCTACGACAATCTTTTTCGTATCTCTGCGGGAATCCTTTTGTGCGCGGCATTCGCAGTGTTTGGACGCTTGTTGTATTTAAAGAGCGCCAAAGTGAAGGTCCCAGACACCATTGTAAACGAGGAATAAAAGTGGTGGCAAATTTTTTGCGACTTCAGTTTTTCTATAGACGCATAGCGCTATCTTGAAAGTAAGAGCCAAACAGAATTATGCGCAAGAGTGATCTGAAAGATCTGCAGTTAAAATATAATCCGAAGTGACGACCTTCAGTGCCTTCCTGGATAGTGCTTATTTCTTATATATTTATGCATACCTTCGAAGCCCGACGCTTGGGTATTACATGAGCGATGTGTTATTTATATTATTTATACGTTTGTCCTTCGGGAAGAAGAATTCCCGAGGAGAGTGGAAAATAAAACAGGAAATACAATAAAACCTGGCAGCTCCAAATTATTTCTTGTTAGCTAAAGCATGTTGAGATCACTCGTTGCGATGAGTGGCAACAATAAGGAACGAAAGGTGATTTTAACTGAATGGTGTTCAAGATAAAAAACAATGACGAAAGATTACTGTATTACACAGCTTCACACAAACCTTACGGCAGGGATCAAGACGATGAGAAGTAAAATGGGGCTGCAAAATAAATTGACCACCGATTGTGGCGGGTAATAGAATTTACGAAAAAAAAATTCAAGCAAAAGAAATGAGTAAGGTTCTTCAGCGCCAGCTGAAGTTACGCCTGGGCAGTTACAGAACACAGATGATTTATTTCAACAAATGACTTGAAGTGCACAGGATTCGAGTAGTCTTCCCGCCCATTTGTAACACGCCAAACAGAATGCGCCACTGTAACAGCCTTCTAAGACAAAGCAGCAGTGAATTACGGGCAACAGTGAAGCAGTTGTTATTCCTGCTGTACGCCATGGGTCTGCTTCAAAAGGCAGCCTTCCTTCTTCATATAGTGTATTTGTTACTTGGCTTACACGGGTTGGACGCGGTGAATGCGCACAAATTTAATGGGCAATAGACACCACAAAGCGCCTACTGCAACTAGTTTTTTGCCACGCAAAGCGCCCGAATATACAATTCAACGCGTAGCCGCAAGCGGAAAAAACACCAAAAGTAAGGCGACAATATATTTGCAGGCCCTCAGCAGGGCAATGAACTAGTTGAAGTCAACGCACTGTGGTGTCTATCCTGTCCGTGCTTGTTATTTTATTGAGCCCCGTGATTAAATGGATATGTGGCTCTTGGCTCTTCAGACGTGTCAAGTGTTTTCATATATTTCAGAAAGAAAATACGTGGTAGAGACAGCGCTTGCCAAGGGAAGTTGACAACGGAAACAAATTCCCTCTTAACGACATGCGATGGTCCAGCAGATAAGAAAGTTTTAACTGAGGTTTCCATCCTCACTGTTTGCTTACCTCAAAACCACCGGTGCCGCGTTTAAATGCCTTCTCCTATTGCTAACTGCATCAACTTACTATACTTTGCGTTGGAAATATGCCTCTGTTGCTAAGAGTAACAGTTTCGTATAATTAGGGAACGCAATGTGCATTGTGCTGTCCAGAGTAAAAAATGTATAGTAGCACCACGTTGATACTTATAGCCAAATAAAGTTAAAAGAAGTCAAGTAAAAAGGAGCAACCTCCACGGGCAAGGACCTTGATACAGCGCTCTGTTTATTCCACCCATAAGCGCGCCTGTGCGCATTGTTAAACATCGTGCATTCTCGCTGTTATCATTTTTCTTTTTTCGCGTACTCAGCACCCGTGAGTTGCCACGAAAGCCCAAGAAAAAAACCTCCTGAAATTTGAGGCTTGGCAGCAGCCACTCCTTTCTCGCTGAATGTTCTTTTTTTTTTCATCATAATGCTTTATTTCATGCAGAATTTGTCCCGCTAACAAAACCTGAAACTTTTTCGGTATCTATGGCTGGTAAGCATAACTATATAAAAGCGAATAAATCTAGGATGAATTGCTCGTCCTTTTTTGATTTCACTCACGAAGAACCGTAGTCCCAGATTGAAAGTAGCCTTTTTGTGTGGACACACACTACCTTCTCGGTTGTGGAGTGATAAGCTGCACGACGGGCGAGCTGCATGGTACGACTGCTAACTGCATTGTTGTTCCTACGCTGCTTACTCAGGGAGCCATGCTTCATACAGCTCGCATCTTAGAGTAAGGTTACGCAGCAATGATTCTCAAGTCCTGACGTAGCGTTATGAGAACAGGCGTTTCTACATTGAGCGATATGTGCGCATAATTGTGAACTGGTAAGAAATGATAAAAGTGATGACTATTTACGTGGCACGCAATATGCTCTGTATATCAATAACTTCGGAAACCTCTTACAAGGGCCCACCCTTCGAATAAAGTGGATCGCGCACTCTAGGACCGGCCATGGGCGCTGCCAGCACCACTCTCACCAGCTGGTTCCTTCTGTCAACATTGTTAATCCTTGTTATGAGCCCGTCGTTCTTTCATCTCCCTTGAGCACACGGTCCCATCGCTATGGTGTTCCCGGTCGCTGAGCATTTTCAGTCTCCCCATGACACCTTTGAACCCCCTTTTTCCATTTTTTTTTCATTTTTGTTCCTTTATTAATCAGATAATTTCAATGACTTCATTACCACGTCACCGCTTATCACACACCAATCAGTAGTTAATCACTAGAATCACAAACTACCAGGATACGATTTTTCTTTTTTTACGCAGCCCGTGATTATCTCCGACACGCGGTGCCGACTACTTCTATCGACAGCTTTTCGGACGAACTTAGCTGTATACGCTGTCGCGTTAATAAAGATAAAGTTACAAACAATGCTTTTGCATTTAAAGAAAGTAAGCATGAATTGCAGCAGCTACGCCGTGATTCAGTAAGAAAGCCTTCTTCGTCTTCACGTGGCTTGCACTCGGTGTGACACATTTTATGCGAGAGCTTGTGGCGGCGACTTTAATGCATTTTTAATTCCTGCCAGAAGCTTTCAAACATCTACGGAAAAGTAACCATTCATACAGCAGCTCTATGCCGGGACACTAAAGTCGCTTCTCAACCTATTGGCACTAGCAGCGCTGGCGAAGTGCACCAGTGGCGCCTAGATACCAGACAGTTGACGCAAAGCAGGCAAGGACAAAAATACTTTTCCCACTGCAGCTGCAGACAGAAGCGCATTGCAGGAGACCGCGTGCCGGCGACTAGAACCCGGATGTAGGCTGCGCTCACATCGCGAAGAGAAATGCAAACGCTCTCTATCTGCATGAAGCGTCGTGTTTCGACGCCAGATTTTATTCAAGGTACTTTGCGTTTTGCATCGGGTTTCGTGAGTCTGTATAATAGTTTTGGGGGGCTTTGGCAGAGGTATGAGTGAATATTTGTAAATTTTCTTATTGGCTCAAATATGGCTGGAGTATTGTTGCGAGCGCGGTAACTGATCGATAACTGGTGGTTAGATTACTGAGGCATCCCATCTTAGTTAGGTGGCATAAGTGATAAGTTCTTAAGAGATATTAGGCTAGTCGTCGTCATTAGCTGTACTACGTTCATTGAAGGACGAGGGCCTCTCCTGCCAATCTCAGAGTAACTTCACTTTGCGCCAGGCGATGGTCCCCTTATCCCAGTAAACTTCTTAATATTGTCGTGGACTAGAAGACGATAAAGTAGGCAGTGCGGACAGTTGGGCAGTTGGGCAGCATCTCGGTAACAGAAAGATGGGTCGCTCAAGGAGCCGCTGCAGGCAGGGCCGCGTTGAAGGTATGTCCAAGGACAGACGGCCGTGAAAACGGCTCAGCGGAACTGAAGCTACGCGGTAAAAAATGCGGTTTAATGAAAACCGATGTCGCGGCTGGCGCGAGCAGGAGAGGACACGAGCAGGTCAAGATGGCGGATGCCGCCGTCCATCCGCCGGCATGACCATGGGCCCGTTGGGAGAAACGCCGGCCACGCGGGATAACACTTGAAAAACATGCTTCCGAACGGCGCCCAGCTCCCATCGAATCCCACTCAGGCTATCTTACCTTTTAAGCAAATCACGCTGTTAATACATTTCGAGCAGCGACAAAGGCTGAAGCTAGCAAAACTGGTCCCTTCACGTCATATACTGCGCTTCACACAGGTTCGCCGCCTCACCGGTTTCATATTACCTCTGCACACTGAACAGGCCGTATTTCACATCGACACAGAAAAGAGCGCAGTCCAAGAATGTCCACAAAATGTCTGGGCCCAGCTACGCAAGCAGCCGTATTTAACCCCCCTCCTGATCTAAGATGGTCGGAGGCGATGCATTCACGTGGAGTGATACGGAGAAAGCAGCGTTTTTGCTAACTTGTTACTGCTATTCCCAAAATTGTCATGCACATCATGTCTGAGGTTTGTATGTTGTCTAAGAGCTTGGTGTACACTGAGGTTTTAAATTAGATAGATGCTTTAATTGATTCAAGCGCTACTCGTTCAATTCAGTTCAATTACAGTACTGAAGTCGAGCGCTGACTGCAACTAGTTTTTTTGTCAGACAAAGCGCCAGCATATACAATTCGACGTGTATGCTAGAGCAGAAAAAAAGACCACAAGTAAGGCGATACGTATATTTGCAGGCCCTCTGCAAGGCAATAAACTCGCTGCAGTCACCGCTTTGTGGTGTCTACCCTGTCGGTTATAGTTATTTTATTGCGCGTTGTGATGTCACTCTTAGTTCTTGGGACGTGTCAATTGCTTTCATATATTTTAGAAATAAAATGCATGGTAGACACAGTGCATGCCAAAGGAAGTTGTCGACGGAAACAAATTATCTCTTAAAGACATGCGAAGGTCTAGCAGTTACGAAAATTTTAACTGAAGTTTCAATCGTCACTGTTTGCTAACCCCAAGACCTCCGGTGCCGTGTTTAAATGCCTCCTCCTAGTGGTAACTACATCAACTTACTATACTTTTCGTTGGAAATATTCCTCTGTTTCTAAGAGTAACAGTTTCATATATTTAGTGATCGAAATCTACCCCGGGACTGTGGCAGCGTACCTTGCCTCTAAAAGAGAGCGCGCTAGAGGACAGTTTGCTTCCTTTTAGCTCCCATATGGGCTAATTCGTATTCAGAGTACATATGCTTTTTGTACAACCAGCTGGTTTTCTAACCCTATAAAGCTAGAGTCACGCCAGACCTTGCACAGCGCGCTGTAATCTGGGCAAGCGGCGAATGGAGCTGGGACACGTGTGTACTCACAACGTGCATGCCGTTTGTTAACTTTATACAGCGCTCTGTTTTTTCCACCCATAAGGGTGCCTGTGTGCATTGTTAAACTTCTTGCATTCTCGCTGTTATCATTTTTCTTTTTTAGCTTGCTCAGCCGCTGTGAATCGCCAAGAAAGCCCAATAAAAAACCTCCTTAAATGCGAGGCTTGTCAGCAGCCACTAGTCGGTCACGGAATTTCTATTTTTCATAAAAATGCGTTATTTCATGCAGCAAAGGTCCCGCTATCAAAATCTGAAAATTTTTCAGTATCTAGGGCCGGTAAGCATCACTATTCACAGCCAATGAATCTAGGCAGAATTGCTTGACGTTTTCTGATTTCACCCCCGAAAAACAGTAGTGCCAGGTTGATGGCAGCTTTATTTGTGTGGACATAAACTACCCTCTCGGTTATGGAGTGGTGACCTACACAATGGGAGAACTGCATGGTACGACTGCTAGCTGCATTGTTGTTCCTACGCTGCTTACTCAGAGACCCATGCTTATACAGCATGCATGTTAGAGTAAAGTTACGTAGCAATGATTCTCAAGTCCTGATGTAGCGTACTGAGAACAGACGTTCCTACATTGAACGATAAGTGCGCATAATTGCGAACTTGTAACGAAGGATAAAAGTGATGAATATTTACGTCGCACGCAACATGCTGTGTATCCATAACTACGGGAACCTCTTACAAGACCCCACCCTTCAATTTAAAGTTGATCGCGCACTCTAGGACAGGCCATGGGGGCTGCCAGCACCACTCCCACCATCTGGTTCCTCCATTCTACATTGCTAATCCTTGCTATTGCTATGAGCCCGTCGTTCTTTCATCTCCCTTGGGTACACCGCCCCATAGTTATGGTGTTGCCGGTCGTTGACCATTTTCAGTCTCCCCATGACACCTTGAAGCCGCCCATTTTCCAATATCTTTCATTTTTTGTTTCTTTAATCAACCAATTCATTACAATGATTTCGTTAACTCGTCATCGCCTATCACACACAAATCGTTAGTCAATCACTAGAACCACAAATTGCCATGATGCGATTTTTTTATACGCAGCCCCTCATTATTTCCGACACGAGATGCCGACTACTACTACGCCGACCTCTTTTCGACCTAACGAGCTGTATTCTTTGTCGCGTAACTAAAGATAAAAATACAAACTGTTTTCGCATTCATGAATGTAAGTAGTTTCAAGTGGCCTTCGTAGGTTTATTTTTTTTTTCGGAAGTCTCTTTCTTCGTAAGGAATGAAGGAAGGTGGCAGTGAAAGAAGAATGAGGAAAAGAGGTGAAATAGTGGAAGGCTCCCGAATAATTTCCATCATCTGGGAATCTAACATATTCTGACTTCACAAAGGGCACGGCATCTTCGCGTTTCGTCTGCATCGAAACCGGCCGCCATGGTCGCTTTCGAACCCGGGAACTCCGGTCAGTAGGTGGTGATGAAAACATTTATTAGGAAGGGACAGGAGGTATGCTCGGATCAGTCCGTAAGGGACCGTTCCTTACAAGCAGTAGGTGGCGGTCCCTAGTGTGGGACCCCAGTGGCGGTGGCCGCCGCCCGGGCGCGCCCGACGAAGCCTTGTTGGGCCTGTAAGTCGTGGAAGCCGAGCAGGATCGTCTCCCAGTCCTCCCGTGTTGGGTTGGGGATGGAGGGATTAGCCGAGTTGGAGGGGCAGGCCCACACCATTTGACAGGTGTCCGAAGACAGCGACCTACAGTGCGGGCAGCTGCCGCTAGCTAAAGGAGGGGTCAAAATGTTTTACTGTGGAGACATGCCCTCCATGTGATACCTCTTCCAGCCATCATGTCAGACGAAGATCATAATTGTCGGCACCTCGCACGAGCGGAAGCCCTAGCCCGACATTATGACGACAGAGCAGGTGTATACTGCGTGAACGCCTCCGGCCCTCACCACGGGGGATTGTACATGGCCGCAGTAGTTCATAACAACGCAGTTAACGGCCCTGCCTTCAGAGCCCGCAGGGCAACACACGCAGGAGAGGTTGTGACTGCTCAAGCGTCCTCATATTCTAATTCAAAATACATAATCAACGACTCGCGAAGGGCCTCTCGGAACGTCGAGCAAGGCTGCACTCTGTTCCTAGCCTATCGAATCTACCAGAATTGCATAGAGAGAGAGGAGAGAGAAACAACTTTATTGCCATAGATTGGCGGGATTGAGGGCAGGTGGGCTTAGCGTGGCCCCCAGGTGGGGGCGACTTCCTGGGCCCACGAAATGAGTGCCAGTTGGATGCTCTTGTCTGGCCTTCTGAGGAGTTGGTTCCATCCTTCTTCGGAGGGAGCTGGCAGTAAGGTTCGAAGGGGCTCCCGCGCGACCCCAGAGGATGTGCGTGTGGGTGGCGATTTCTCCCTGGTAACAATGCATACGGGATACGGACCCCGCACACCGTTGCCTTATATGGGCTCTGCTCTTCAGGTGTTGGCAGGAAACGAAGCAGCAGACGCAGCCGCCCGCGAGCTCTCTTACTGGGCTGTTCCCTCTTCTATCAGTAGCCGAGCGCGTTAAGGAGTCACCGCGGCAGGAATCCCCAGGTTTCAGCGGTTTTTCTTCCGTGTATGTGCCTGAAGCCTCTGAGTAGCAAGTGCAACTGTGTCAGTGGACACACATGCGCAATCAGAAGTGTCGTCCACCTACAAATTGAGGCAGTTCTGTGTCTTTCCTTTCCTCAAAAACAGCGGAAGGTTTAGGAAATGAAAATTTGTTTTTGGAAAAGTAACTCTCTCGCATATCTCAGTGGACACCCGAACAGTGCCCTAAGGGAAGGGATAAAGGAGGGACTGATAGAAGAAAGGAAGAAAGAGGTGCCGTAGTGGAGGTCTCCGGAATAGTTTCGACCATCTGGGGATCTGTGCCATGCACTGACAACGCGCACCACACGGACGCCTTTTGTAGCGAAAGCTACATCCGCCACGAACTTGCGATTTCGCTGTGGCGGTGCGCCGAGGAGGCACAGAGACCGACCTTGAGCCGTCCCCTAGCAACCGCCGCAGCTGGCGGACGCCGCGTGTTCGCCGCGCCATCTGGCATGACGTCACACCGCGCGCCTCGCCGCGGAGCCGCCGCCGCCGTTTGGTAGGACGTCACACCGCTGGCCTCGTCTTGCGCTCGCTCCGCCAGCTGTGTCGTGTGCCTGATAACATTTCGGAGGATTGAAAAGGAGGGCTCGCGTGTGCCGCAACCACAGTTGAGGTGGCAGTATGGGCAGCGACAAGTCTGCTAAGCAGAAGCAGGTCTGGAATCGACATCGGAACGAGATGAAGAGGAAATGAATCGCCCAGAAAACAGAGAAACAGCTCGCCGAACGACTAGCCAAGCACCGTGAATATGCCGCGTCGAGAGGGGCACGTTTAACGTCCGATGTCTCGACCGTTCCAGCAGCGACAGGAGCCGGAAGAGAGACCTGAGTCCTGCTTCAGTGAAGACGGCCTGTGATGAACGTCTCGTCTTGAATGCAACAACAACATGGCTAGGAAACCAGGTCAACCTCCACTTGCAACCAAGTCTTCGCTTTCGTTACGTATATCCTAGCATAGCAGAGCTAAGACACTGCCAATTTTTTTTGCGTTTCGCCTCCATCGAAGGTTTAGGCTCCGTTGATTTTGAGGTAAGGAAAGGAGCATAACTGACTCTCTGGATCACTGGACACCACAATCGCGCTTTGGGGTACGTGACAGTGGTGTTCACTTGCAAAAATCCGCAATATCACACAATATTTCGTGACTAGCGATGCTAAACTACCAGCCATTTTCCGGTGACATGCTGTGATTTGTGATGTTTCGGGGATCCTTTTGCATACAAAAACGCCGGGTTTCTCTGCCGATGACTCATATTGCGACGAAGACGACAAAACTCTCAGGGGTGCGGGACGGAGCGCTCGGTTTGGATCAGCACCAAACCCTAGCCAATCACCCACCGTGGGTATATGCCATCGTTTTTGCGGCAACAACAACAGGGACGGAGCGCTCGCGCTAGGCCAGCGGCCTTTAAGTTATGCAATGCCCGTTTTATTTTGGTGGTTATTCTTTTTGTTTACTTCTCTCTGTCCCAGCATCCAATTTATTTTCGTCCGTGAAAAAATTCGTTCCAAAACCTCTCTGTGCCCCTAAATTCTTGGCCGATCCTCCTGTGTAGGCATGTGTCATTGTACGTGGATAACAACAATAACAACAGCAACAGAAATCATCTATTGTCGATCTTTCATGGCGGCTCATTCTTTGCCTGGCCTCCACGTAACATTTGGTGAGAGGTGCTGGGTAATCATCGCCTTCCTGGTCCCGGAGCTTCGGCATGCTGCGTCTGCCGTGGTCATCGGCCGTGTGTACGTGGCCCGCACCTCCCTGTCGTGCCCCAGCCCGCAAGACCAAAAATGACCACGCCGCTCACCACCGCCCCTTCCCCTGCCTCGACCAGAAGACACGACGAAATGACGACGCTACCGCGACCAGAACTTATGACGCCGCCTACCCGGGACACTGCCAACATAAACATATTTCGTTGCGGCAAATCTCAGGTACCGTGAATGGCAACCTCTTGCGCTTCGTTTTACCTTTTGTCACATTTTCGTCTTGTATCTCATCAAGACTTCTAGAACCAAGAAAGACATGTGGCGGTATGATTCTCGGCTGGTAGGGCGAATCGCTCTTCCTCCATCCGCGCATAAAAAGTAGTCCGCATTCGATAAGAATTATAGCCACAAGGCCCGAACACTGAGCACGTCACAGCTTCAACTGAGATTTTGTTGTTTGTTCAACTTTTTTGTTCAAACTAGATGGACTCAGCAAGCGACCAGTGCTGTGCGCCGAAGGCCTGCGTCGGTCGCTCTAATCTCGATTCCCTGTATCCTGCAAAAGACAGGGTTGCCGAGAAGCGTGCACGCAAGACCTGGCTTTCGTTCCTGGTTGGCCTGTTGCCGATGAACTCCCTCTTCGTCGCCGTTGCCTCGTGCTTGGCACACAGTCGTACGAAAGGTCCCACACTCCAGTCGCTGTCGCTTTTACTGCCCGGTGGTAATGCTTTGAGAGCGACGGCTAGAATGAGTAAGCGAGAAATAGGTGCGGCTATGACAACTCTCGCTACAGTGTCGAAAGCTTCTGCGTCTCATCTTAAATCATCACCAGGCACCCTCGGATAAAAAAAAATGGCGAACAAGAATATGAAAGTGACAACAGTGACTGCGATAGCGAACTTCACAACAATGGCCTTGATAGCTTCGACAGAGGGATTGGAAATCGTGAATATAAGTGTGGTTGCCTCCTCAGAACGCTTGAACTCGGCCGCTTCTCTTGAAGATCTCCTCAACGACCACTTGAAGGAAGGTAGTCGGCGCCGAGCTGTAGCTGAAGCAGGGGCTACGGATCGAAAGTTGGAAGAGACAACAGCCGCATGACTGACTGCGGAAATCCAGACAGAATAGCGGACTTCCTTAAACTGATGCAAGATCTCGACGATTACCGATCTTGGTGCATGTCCTGGCTATCTCAGTGAAATTATGCATTGTTACATGGACACTAACTAACCAATCGATTCACTGTTTCATGCTCGTCAACTTCAGTTGTTTCAATCTGGTGGCTCTGTTGACGTTCGTCTGGCAGCAAAACGTGTATTACTAATGTAATTTGAGTTTCAAAAGGAACGTATTTTCCAACCCCTCGGATAATTCTCACTGCGCCAACGACACGTCAAGAGTGTAAACGACAACGTGGTGGCCCACTGAATGTTGGCGCGAAACTTTGTACTTTTGTTTTTTCGTGATAAAAGCCGCCGGCACCCGACTTCATCACTTTTTTTTGCGACTCGAGATGCGACCAGTTTTCTCTCGAATGATCGTGTTGGCACCACCGCATGAATGGTGGTGTAGTCCATCGACGTCCGTTCAGCCATCGCATTTTCGCTGTGGGTGCGATTGCAAGCTGACGTTTACAACAATTGACCACGTCCTGGAAAGCGTCGTATTGCTCGGCTGGCCAGCCGCAGCAGTGCACAAATCCGCTTTTTAATGTTTGACAACATTAAAAAGGCACAGGCATAAAATTTTTCTGCGAGTAATTACCCTTGTGATTAGTTTAAAAAGCTTTGACAACGTACCTTCATTGCAAAAGTTAACCTAGCGGCAGGGTTTTGCTTCTCAGCTGTATAACCGAGCCTTTAGGGCGAGCCTACAGACTGGAAGGTGTCAAAACTTACTTTACACTGATTCACAGCTTCAGGAGTGCTGTAGGTGCTACGCTACGCGGCTAAGAGTGGAACCACCGTTGCCCGGTTACTTTTGGCAAAGACGGTAATATGAATGCAGAAATGTTTTTATCGGCTATTTCACATCTCCCTATCCGCAAACTTCCGCATCTCTTTCCATTCGTCTACACGAAAGGAAATAACGAGAACGCAGAACACATGCGGAAAGGTGCAGGTTTTAGTTGGAATCGAACTTAAGCCCCGTAACCTAAGGGACTAACCGGTGCCTCAAAGCACAGGGCTATCGCCGCAAGAGGCTCGCCTTTCTGGTCGGTATTTGTGCTTAGCTGCGCCAGTGGTTGTCCAGCAAGTGTTCTTCCTTCCATGTAACAGCGTCTGATGTCTTTTATCATTGTTAACGCGCAATACTATCGTCTTTGGCACAAAAATAAAAGCTCTTCGCATCATTTAGTTCAACTGCCTTACTGACTGGTATTTGATGGCGCCAAAGTTTTCTGCTTATGTCGCTGTACTTTAGACACTGGCGGGCCAGCGGATGTTCTGCATTTCTTCCAAAACTGTTCGCTGTACTTTAAAACAGCTCACACTATCTCGAATGCCTCCGAGGATGTAAAAAATGATCTTCGTATCGCCAATTAATGCGCTTCGTTCCTTTCTAAGAGATGGTGTTACATTAAGCTTCATATATTGGAATGATCCCAAACACCCCTACGGAAAGCAAAGTTGAATTTGCTTTGCGGAGACGCAAAGCGCATTAACTATCTCCGTATCGCTGGACACCTCAACCGCACCACAACGCAAGCGACTCAGGAGGGAGTGAAACAGGGAAGAACAAACATGAAAGCCGGCTGCGTTCTTATTTATTTTTGTCGTGGTGATTTCGGCGTGCAGATGAAAGGGAGCTGAAAGAAAAGGAGGCGAAAGACGCGCATCGTGTGGAAGTTAAACAACAACAACAACCGATGACGCCGGCTGTCGAACAACAACATCTCGCAACACAGCGGCACTGTTTCTCCATCAAACGTAAGCATGAATTACCAGCTAGCTCAGTCGTTCACTCATATCGAAAGTATGACAGTTGCTTCCATGACGAGGAGTGAAGCATCTGACAAATCAAAAGACCCCTACGCGTAGATGTCAAGCAAAAAAAGGAAGCTGCTTACCACGACGAAAAACAAAGGTGAATGCGAAGCGGATGACTGAAACTTTATCCCATCTCCCTGTAAAATTCTGAAATTTGGACGAAAATATCTTGGCCCCATACAGCAGCGGGCAACAAATATTTTCTTTCTTTTGCCAGTGTGGGATTTTAGATAGCTGCTCGCGCGCAAGAGCGATGAAGTAGAGGAATACGACAGAAAAAAGGTCATGTCTTAAGAGGAAGAAGAAGTAGTACAGGTTCGCTCTTCTGACCAAGCTTTGCCAAGCTACCGTTCACCGCCTGTGTCTTGGCCACTCCCCCGTAGTGGGTATGTGCCATTCTACTTGAGGCCAACCAACCAACCAACCAAGCTACCGTGTCTCCGCAGCTGTTCGAAACCCCGGCTCCCAGGATCCTCCTTTTTAGAACAGATCCAACGCGACAGCTGAGCATCGCTCGTTGTCAAACTCGATGGACCCAGAAAGTGACCCGTCCCATGAGCAGAGGGACGACTGGGACGTCGGTGGCGCTGCTCTCGATGGCCCGTTCTCTGTGGAAGACGGGGTTTCACAGCAGCGTGCAAGCAAGACCTGGCTTCCGCTCCTGCTTGGCCTGCTGGCGATAAACTCCCTCTTCATCGCCGTTGCCGCGTACTTGGCACACATTCGTACGAAAGGTCCCAAACTCCAGTCGCTGTCGCCTTTGCTGCCTAGTGGTAATGCTTCGAGAGCGACGGCTACAATGAGTAAGCGAGAAATAGCTGCGGCTATGGCAGCTCACGCTACAGTCCCGAAAGCTGCTGAGTCCCATCTTAAGTCATCACCAGGCGCCCCGGGATCAAAAAAAGTAGCGAAAAGCGTGTGAAAGTGACAACAGTGACTGCGACAGCGAACTTCACAGCAACGGCCGTGATAGCGTCGACAGAGGGACTAGAAATCGTGAATATAAGTGTGGTTGCCTCCTCAGAACGCTTGAACTCGGCCTCTTCTCTTGAAGGTCACCTCAACGACCACTTGAAGGAAGGTAGTCGGCGCCGAGTTGTAGCCGAAGCAGATGATTGGATCCAAAGTTGGAAGAGACAACAGCCGCATGACTGACTGCGGAAATCCCGATACAATTGCGTACTTCATTAAACTGATGCAAGACTGATCCTGGTGCACGTCCTAGTTATCTCAGTGAAACTAAGAAATCTATTCTAAGAAATGGATACTAAGAAATCTATTCACTGTTTCGCGCTCGTAAATTTCAATTGTTTCAATTTAGTAGCTCTGTTGGCGTTCGTAAGGCAGCAAAGCACGTATTACTAATGTATTTCGAGTTGCAAAAAAAGCATATTTTCCCACCATTCAGATAATTCTCACGGCGCCAACGATAACTTCCAGAGCGTAAAAGAGAACGTGGTAGCTCACTTTATGTTGCCGCGAAGTTTTGTACTTTTGTTTTTTTCATGCTTAAAGCCGCCTGTACGCGGCTTTATCACTTTTTTCTCACGCAAGATGCGACCAGTTCGACCTGGAATGATCGCGTTGACACCACCACGTGACAGACGAGGGGGTACCCAAAAGAAACCGGACTAAATTTTTTGGTCGGCAAAGCTTCGGTAGTACCGCGTTTTGCCACTAGGAGCGCGTAGAACGAACATTCCAGAGTCAGTAAGCCGAGTGCCGTCGTTGAAGGAGGTCAGACTAGTTTAGGCAGAGTTTTCGAGTGACGACTGTTTTGTGTGAATGTCGTTTTTGCAATGGCTGATTTTCGTGAACAGCGTGCGCCGGTGAAATTCTAATTTTTGCTCGGAAAAAGTGGAATGGAAACTCTTGAAATATTAAGAAAGACGTACAAGGACGACGCTATGGGGACAACTCAAGTAAGAAAGACGTACAAGGACGACGCTATGGGGACAACTCAAGTGTTCCTGAATCGAATCCTGAATCAAAGCAACAATCATGCCAATGGAAAACTTCAAATTCACCTCGCCTCAAGAAAGCTCGTCAGGTGAAACCAAACCTCAAAACAATGCTGATTTGTTTCTTCGACGTGAGAGGAGTCGTCCATTGAGAATGTGTTCCGCAGGGTCAGACAGTTAGCCAGGCTTTCTAATTGGATGTTTTGAAAAGATTAGGCAACAGTGCGCGGCGGAAGCGGCCAGATTTGTGGCGGTCGGGTGACTGGTTTTTCCATCATGGCAATGCCCCTGCTCACACAGCCCTGTCTCTACAGCAATTTTGGACCAAAAATGGCATTACCCCTATTCCTCAACCCTTATACGCTCCCGACCTTGCCCCGTGCTACTTTCTTTGTTTCCTAGAATGAAAAAATAGGTGAATGGAAAGTGTATCGCTGATGTTGCTTAGGTGAAGAAAAAAACGACGGAGGCACTGTCAAGCACCACAAAAGATGAATTCAAACAATGTTTTGAAAAATGGAATGAAAGATTCGACAAGCGTATTATTTCAAGTGAGGAATACTTTGAAGGAGATTGAAGGTCTGTGCTTAATATGTGAAAAATTAAGTTCAAAAAAAAAATAAGTCCGGTTTCTTTTGGGTACCCCCTCGTATCAATGGTGGCATTGGGTTTGGTTTGGTTTGGTTTGGTTTATTGAGGTTTAACGTCCCAAAGCGACTCAGGCTATGAGGAACGCCGTAGTGAAAGGCTCCGGAAATTTCGACCACCTTGGGTTCCTTAACGTGCACTGAAATCGCCCAGTACATGGGCCTCTAGAATTTCGCCTTCATCGAAATTCAGCCGCCGCGACCGGGACCGAACCCGCGTCTTTCGGGCCAGCAGCCGAGCGCCGTAACCACTGAGCCACCGCGGTGGGGCCAATGGCGGCATAGTCCATCAATATCCATCCAGCCATCACGTTTTGCCTGTATGTGCGTTCGGAGATCCTCAAAGAAAAAGCACCTCACGTCATCGTAGCTTCCGTGTGGAAACTCCCTGTGACGGCAATTCCTGTATTTAATTTTGTTTTGCCTTTTTGGAATTACAAAAATTTAATTTTTCAGGAAAATAAACCGTTTTTCATTCGAAAGCGCCTGTCGGCCGATATAAGCAAGCTTTAATTGGTCCTCTGCCCCTTAAAACGCTAGAACCTCCTCTGTAAGGGAACGCCTCATTATAATCAGGCGTTTCATCACACTGGAGGTTCGCTCCCATTGAAGACAAGTCTGTAACTGCTGTTCGCATGCGCTGCACCTTTTGTATGAGATCATGCGGTACTAATTTTTTAGATAATTACGGTGTATACGTGGCCATACAACTGGCCGTACAAGATAAGTGGCCGCTTTATTTTGTGTGATAAATGACAACAAATGCAGCATTATACTAGCTGAAACACAAAGTAGATCTTTCTCAGGAGTGATCATCGTGAAAAATCTTGTTGATTAAAACCATGAGATATTCGGAAAACTTGCGGTGGCACCATATATTCGAGGGCTTCCGCGCATAGATTTCAACCGTTATTCAGTGCCCTTGGTATCACGAAAAGACAGCTGCGATACTACACTGATGCTGCAAGAAACTACTGTTGTCCCTGCCTGAACTCATATTCTTTCTAATAACAACGAATGTATAGACCATTGTTCTCTTTGTAAAGAAACCTGGAAAATTATGACCACAGGGACTCTCCAAAACGCTTCCGGTGGAGGAACTTCCGGAATCCGACGCGCTTTTTGAATTGACGCCGGATAGGAGGAGACAGCTTTTGACTTCTCTTTTTCCTCTGTTCCTTACCCGCTTGAAACATGGAGTGAATATACAAAACACCCACGCAGTTAAGCTAAAAGACGGTCGTGAAACCTCAACCAAGGCCGTTATCTTTCGCTCTACAAGTCACTTCAGGAACCACAGTCATGCGCCCCAACATGAGCAGGTTCTGGCCCGAAAGAATCTTACCAGACCAAAACTTGAATGTGCCAGTCCCATCTGGAGCCCATACCAAACATACCCAACAAATGCATTCGAATCATTCATTAGCGCTTATGTGAACGAAAACACGGTGTCCGATGTATGTCCAAGAGAGCGTGGCGCAAAGAAAAAGATTTGCTGGAGGTTTGGCATTGCTGAGCGCGAAATATTGTGCGACAGCACAGTTTTTCCAGGTGGACACCGCCGCCACGTACCTGAAAACGCAATTGAGGTGTCCATTGACCCAAGGGTCCAATTTATGCGCGTCTTCAACTTTTTTATCGTTAATCCCAATTTGCCCAATATAGGCTTAAGAGGCTTAAGGGGAAGTCTGAGGTTCATGTGATGATTAGCATGCAGGACTCCAAAACGAAGCCCAGCAGGGCAGTGAGCTTGCCCTTGGTGTCGCCTCTGGAGGCCGTCTAGTCTTCGTAGGTCTTAATGTGCACGGCAGGGGTGTAGAGGGCGCGGAGGCTCGCCGCGCTGGGCAGGTCCAGATGGGGAGCCGTAAATCGACCTTGCAATCAACGGGGCAATTGAGGGAGCCGATCATGGTTCGACACCATCGACTCATGGTGTCCGGTGTTGACGCATCACCGGCTCCTGCTTTGTGAGCAAGAACCTGGCCCTGGCGCGGGAGACCAGAAGGGATAGGAGGGGTGATATCAGCTACATGGTCTCGCAACTAACCCCCGAGGTCGTGCTTAATGCGGGTGTGATTGAGTCAGGTACAATGGCGGGGGTGAGAAAGCAATACGAGTGGTACTAGTAGATGTTGGATTTGCCCATTGTAGGGTCGCGGCCGGATTGGGAACTGAGACGCATAGCATAGGTCCGCACAGAATTTACAATCAAAAGCAAATGCGGTTCACTAGTACTCGTTGTTGTTTCTAAAGATACACACGCTACTTGTATTCAGCGTGGCAGTGGGTTCGACAGAGAAGCATGCAGCATGTGTTCTTCAATCTGTTCAGTGGAACATTCCTAAAGCTAGCCGGCGAACAGAAAAGAGCGCGACAGAGACCTCTGTATTCTGTACAGCAAGCGCTTCACCTAGAGGACGCCGCTATGCGCATTTGTTGTACCCCGGACCGCGGTATTTTGTGCATGATGTCTGGACGTCCAATGAATCCGTACCGAGACCTGGGCAGTCTCCTGAAGGTAGCGGCAGTGCTGCGTGATGCTGTATTCCGGTGTAGTTTCTTAAGAACTGGTGTTGAGTGACTCGATTGTCTCTTGACTGCCCGTGTAGGTGTGGACGGTTGTCCTTGTCTGTGTGCTGCAGAGGCGAATAGCTTCGTCGATGGCTGTTACTTCAGGTTCGGTCGTATGCCGGTACCTGCGACAACTGGGGCTAGTGACTTGCAAGGGAGAGCCTTCAATGAATGATAGCAGGAGGTAGCTGAAAAGATGGGGCCAGTGTCGTCCATTTGTTGGCGCGGCAAACCCTTGCAGCATGCGCTATAGTTTTTGTTACTGCACAAAAAAGGCGTCAAGAGTCAACGTGCTCAAGAAATCATAGCGCACTGGTTCATGCATTCCCCTCTACATCAATCGCATCGATCGCCCATGAATTTTATTGATGAAAATTTAAGTCCCCTGGGTCTCTAATTAGAATAAAGCCATGTAAAGTCAATAAGAAGCATGGAACAGAGGGAACCGGTTCTCGCCTGTACAATGAACGCGTTCATTGCTGTCTATTGTGCAGTAGGATGGACTGTAGTCTTGCAGGTCGCCTTCGCACTGGAAGCAGTCGTCACACGCTGCAAGGTAGACCTTTTCGTTTTCTTGGATGACTACTACATTCTGGATTCGCTGAGGCCTCGGCCGGTATCACTTGAAACTGGGTCGCCCAACAGCCTTGAGAATATAAACAAAAAGCAAAGGCGGTTCATTAGTAGCCGTGTTTATCTTGTGGTAACACACGCTACTTGCATTCAGCGTGGTTGTGCGTTGACAGAAGAGTGAATGCAGCGCTTGTTGTCAACAAATTCAATGGAACATGCCCAAAGCAAGCCGGCGGAAGAAAAAGGCGCGCAAAGACATTTGTATTTTGCAAAGCAAGTGCTTCATCTGGAGGCCGCCGCTGTGCCCATTTCTTGTACCCAACTACTAACCGGAAATGGTTGGAAAGCCAGCTCGCAGTGTTGCCAGTCCACAACGAGGTTGGTCGGAAAGGCGAATATCGAATGGCACCCGACCGCTACCTGTGGCTTTCGCGGACCCCGCCCATAAAATACTGCAGATGAACAGGTCACGTGGCTAGTGAGGTGCCGATCGTCCGGCAGCATCTTGCATGCACATGGCGGTCCCAAATAGGACACGGCAGAGCGAATGGAAACGAAAAATGGCCTGGCTTAGCTTATGGTTAAGCCTAGGATGCGAAGCATACCGCCGGCGGAGGCTGCGCGTCCGCAAGCGAGCGCACGAGTTGAGCCCCAGCTTTCACAGCTGTTGTGACGTCAGCGCCCCTAGCGGAAGAAGCGGGAGTTAGGCCGCCGGTGGAGGCTGCGCATCCGCAAGCGAGCGCACGAGTTGAGCCCCAGCTTTCACAGCTGTTGTGACGTCATATCACGTGGTGCGCCGATGTAGGTCAAGTGGTAGCTACGTGGCCGCGCGCGGCGCAGCAAGGAAGAGCTCGGTTGTGCGGCTAGTATGCTTCGCATAAAATTCTCGAAACCGCTTTTTCTCGCTCTCCTCGTACTTCCCTCCTAGCGCCTCTGCTCTCGACGAACGAGGTAGGTACCACACCGCGCCCCCCTTCCTTTCCCCCTGAACTGCACCTGCACAAAGGAAAAAGCCAGTCGAGGACAGCACGCCAATTTGTTACACAAAAACGGACTTACGGAAATAAAAACAACAAAATACGATTCTTGACGCATTCAAGAGTTGTACTTCTAAATACGCGGCAGACCGCCGTCAGAACCCGAAATGGAAAAGGCACTCCCTTTTTTTTCCGCCGCCTACGAAGCCTGCGCCGACCGCGGCCGAGGCGAGGCCAGTAACGTCAAGATAGTTGGTGTGTCGTCCGCTATCGGACCTAGCGATTTCTTCCATCGGCTGAGTCCTGCATGGAGCCAGCTTTAGCTTGAACAACGGTTACCGGATATCTTACAAAAGATAGATGCAGCATAAACGGGCTTAAAGACACCGGACAGCGGTACTTAAGTGGAGGCGCTGGATTTGATAGGCTGCCTATCTCCGTTGTCCGCTGAAGCGCACTCATTGCCACTGGAAGAATGACGGCGCGCCGTATCGGGAATGTTATCAAGTACAAAAGGGCAGATGGGTAGGACAAAGATGACGAGTGGCATTGCGTCTTTCCGTAGCCACGATTTTTTTTTATCAGCTGGTTCTTATCGCGTTGCTCTCCTCCTCAAAAGCCACACTTTGTACTCGTTGATCAATGCACTATACCCTGAAGGAAAAAAAATCCATACCTGTCGATGTTTGGCCCCTGTTTTTCACTTTATTATTAACCATAACTAGCGGCTCGTGCAAAAGGAGTTCATTACACCCATTTCTAATGTGCTCACTCTTGGAACAGTTGGTGCAGGCCAGTTGGAGTTGCCACCTGCCCCCGTATCGTCTCTTTTTGCGGTTTTCGTTCTTTATAAGCGCTCTCGTCAGGTTTAATAACTGAGCACCGAGAGCCCACGCTGAGGACGCTACTGAAATTCCCATGTGCTTTCTTTTCCTGCGCGTGTTCTCCAGCAAAGTGCAATTGTGAATACTTATTTGTATTTTATTGTGTGCTTGGGGGGGGGGGGGGGGGGGGGGCTTGGATGGGTATAGGATTGGTATCCAGACGCCAGTAATCATTTCAATTTAGGTGCAGGTTTTAATTATATGAGCACGGACAGCAAATTTTCGGTTGCATGTTCTTAATTGGAATGGTGTGCAGGTCAATAATATATACATCGGTCACAGCTCTGAATTTGACAACGTGTTAGAAAATAGAGAATCGCATTTTTGGAACCATGTTGTTGAAGAAGTGGTTATGATGTCACTATTTTTTCAATCTGGAGAGACCTAAACTAAACATTTCCGTCACAATCACTGTTAAAATGTCGAAATTGAAGCAATATGAGAGAAATAAAGTCAAATTAATCACCGGCCATAGATGAACTACACGTGGCGATATACTGTATGTGTGCCATGATTTGCTGTTCCTACTCCACTCAGGCTGACAGTGAAAGCCCACTGTTCTCTGGTCGGCTCAAACCGATGGACCACAAATTCGATGTCACTTTTCAAGAGCCGCACCACCATTGTCATCATCAACCTGATTACACCGCATCGCAGCCTTGGCCTGATGCCGTCGTTGGAACGACAGCCAGTCGGTGATTTCACAGTATAGTTTTTATTAGTTGACGCACAATTTAGCAGCTTGCTTCTGCCGCTGTCTTCGTTTCGTCTCATTTCATTGTGTTGATGAAATCGCAGACACCAAAAATAGCCAGAATAACCAAGACACAATTAGGGAGGGTAGCCAGGGCCTAGATATGGGTTTGGTATATAATAGGGCGCGGGAAAAATATACTGAGTGGCACAAATTCAAACAAACCATGTGACAAAGCAAGCAGTAAAATAGAAATGAAACGACACTCACAAACTTTCCCCATCTGATGAAAGGCTAGACAGCCATGCAATAGCAAAGCAGCAGAACAAGAAACTGCTCCTTTTTCAAAACAATAAATTCTAAAGAACAAAAAATTTACTTTTAATTATTTCGTGACGTAGAAGGACACCACAAGTGTCACGACACGACACAACACGACACGGTGCTCAGTTCTGAAGATATTGCTACCTCGCCGCTAGACCGAAAATAATTGTCACAGCTTTTGTCTGGCTTTCTTTTGTGAAGTTATGAGCATGATCGCTTCCCGTAGGACTACTGAGTGGCACGCTAAGCTAGCTGCGCTCTGCATTGTAGCGAAAGTTACATTGGCCACGAACTTGCGGTTTCGCTGTGGCGGTGCTCCGAGGAGGCACAGAGACCGACCTTGAGCCGTTGCCTAGCAAACACCGCTACTGGCGGACGCCACGCGCTCGCCGCGCCATCTGGCATGACGTCACACCGCGCGCCACGCCGCGGAGCCTTCGCCGCCGTTTGCTATGACGTCACGCCGCTTGCCTCGCCGTTGCGCTCGCCTCCGCTCGCTTCGCCAGCTGTGTCGCATGCTTTCGCTACGTATATCCTGGCATAGCCGAGCTAAGCCACTGCGAATTTTTTTTTCATACGGACCACACTCGCCACAGTGCTTTCCTCTTGTTTCTCCAGCACTTGCCCGTTGAAATAGGGTCGCACGTTAATACAATGTTCTAATCGCTGCCACCCGAGAATTCGCTCTACCAGGCCTAATAGGAATTCTTTGGGAACGCCGTTATAAGTTTTCCACTTATACGTAGTTTTTAGGCTATTCCCAGCAATGCTACGAGCGAAAATCGCATAGTTACAATCGTGGGGCACTTTATTCTCAATCTAGGTAAACTTCGTATTCACCTTCAATTTCTCATTCAAGTCTAATAGTGTCAGTGTGACCGAAATCGAAATGTGTATTCCCAACTATGGCTGCTGTCTTCGTATTTCTCATTTCGGGTGCGCTTAGTTCTTCTGTTCTTAGAAAATCTAGGAGCAGAGACAACTATTACCAAATCAGTAGTGCACAGAAAACAGTGTCTTATTCACAAGCAATAATTGCCCAGGACTTAAACTCCAGCTTCAAATTAACTGTCACGCCGTTATAACCTTGCAGCAATCAAGAGCAATTCTTGACGCATCCGTGTAACTGCCGGCACTACATGTCTAAGGCGACTACTAATAAATAATAAATAATAAATATTCGATTCCTCTCGCGGGCCGAGGCTCAAGACTCGGAATTTCATGGGTTAACGCTCTCCTGGGCCCGTCACACTGCATTTGTCCTTTACAACGGGGCCAGCGCAAAATTTTTCACGGCTGGTACGAATGCTGTTGATTGTCACCGTTGAGAGTAAATTGCGGGAGACTTTTCCCTCAGTGTTGGACACACTCCCCGATGGTGTACATTACGTTTAGGGTCCTGCGAAAACCCAGTGTACTGAAAGGGACTTTCCTAGAACTGACCATTCGAGAGCACATCCCTTCAACGCGCGATATAAGCGACAATATTGCGATTTATGGAATTTTGCCACTACCTTCGCTTCTAAAAGCGCATGTGTGACATGCTTGGGGGCTGCGCTACGCAATCTCCAAATTACTAATGCACTATCAGAGTGTCTCCGCCAACGCCCTTTTTAGCCTGTGACAAGCTGTCATTTGATAAGCCGACCATTTTATCGCACATTGCGGCAACATGTCGGTGTACAGCAGAAGTACTGCATTGTCCAAAATCGAAAAAAGTAACTGGACGAAATTATCGAAGGTTAATCGAAGCCGCAGGGAACATGTGGATGTGACTCACTGGTCGGAGAATTGTTTATGAAATGAAGAGGAGGTCAGGAATCTATCGACTCTTCTCGCTACAGCCTGTTACAGTTGTTCTACAGTTACTTTTTGTCATGCTACAGTTACTGATAGTGGTCGTGGTCGGAGCCTTGATTCGGCTCCAGGATGCCCAGTTAAGCGATTACTTTTTGGTTGCACGGGCTCCGTCTCGAAACTTGTTCACGAGAGAGTTAATATTATGAGCTCAGCGCGATGGCTTCGTAGATCCGTGCGTTTGGCTCGGGAGTGCGTGACAGCAGCTTACAACCTGGCGTACGTTGCCAGGTTACCAGGCAAAAATTTCCACTCGGAACTAACAGGGTGTCAAACTGCTTCCATTTTGAGAGGACCTTTTCAAACTCAGCTCATTTTCATGCTCTCGCCCTTACGTCTTCTCCCAAGAAAGGAAGAACAGTGCAAATGAATACGTGGTACACATAATTTTAAAAATCTGACACCGCTGCTCCAGGGCTTTCTGAGGGTTAACGACAAGGTGAGTGGAGAATAGACCTTGTTGCGCCAAATAAGGCGCCACGCCGACAGTTTGTCGTTGTCGATTTGCCTCTGAGGAGCGCATACCGTTGCAATATCACTGCAAACTAAACATTTCGACCGAATTGCCTGTCTCGTCCGGTTTGATAAGACGCAGACCATAGAATGAGCTCCTAAGAAACCACCATGCTCTGAACAGAAGCAGATTATAGAAAAGGGTTCTTACTCGAATCTAGCCGCAATCAAATCACCCCAAACTAGATCACCCGTACAAAGGGAAACCTCAGCTCACAAAAGAAGAAAAGGCGAACATACCTGCAGAATGAAACTTCGGTTGGGCCTAGTTGGTACATGTTACTGTTTGTGCAACCTTCGCCTTAACATCCCTGCACAGCCCGGCAATGTGACTCACAGCCTTAGCCCCTAATGTGACAGTCCCCTCCCCCCCCCCCTCCCCCTCCCGCACCCTTGACATCACCGCATTCCTTCTTTAGGCCCCTTACTGCCCCGCCATGTATAGTTAAAGACGCTAGCCACAGCCCCCAGTCGTACCTGAAAAAGGAGTCGAGCCGGCTTCTAAACGTTGGGTTTCAAATTAAAAAGTTTTGGTTGGAGGCGTGTCATAAGTTGCGGTATCAGGTTGCATGTAACGGCGCTAGAACAGGTGGTTTGTGTCCATGGGCCTCTTCGACTCCAAAACCCTGCGTACCACGTCATGCAACGCTTTCGGAACACTCAGTGTGCCAACGTGGTAAGACACGACGGATCTCTCCCCGTGTATTTCGACCTGAAAGATAATGCACGACGAACCCGCCCATTTCCATATATCTTTCGGAGAGATAAAAAGTTATGTGTGTAACTGTTTTCCCTCGTGGAGATGGATAAAAGAGGCTCACGCCCTTCACGACATCGCGGAGTTCGTGATAAAGCAGCATAGAAATAGAAATACAAGTGCAATGCCATAAACCTGCAGAAGAAACGTGGGTGTCATGCGGGAAGTCACGTGTCCTGGAGACAGCACTGAAAACTAAATGAAACGCGGCGAGCTGTTCGCGTTAGTGCACTTAAAGATTTCGGGGATTATGAAGCATTCATGGCAATCCTTGGCCTGTTGTCGGAGGTAGCAGTTGTTATAGAAGGAAATTCCTCTATTCTTTTGCTTCTTCAGTCGCTATAAACTGTTCCGTCCGCCAACAAAGAACCTCTATGTGACGTGCTTTCTTTAGAAGCGACGGCAATCAAAACAATCTGACCCAACTAACTTTTATTAATTTGTATGGTCACATATCTGTGCATCTTCATATCTGTTTTCTATTCTTGCATTTGTGTATTTTTCAGGGCGTTTTGCTCTTTGAAGGGCTTTTGCTGCTTCTTTTCTTACTTTGCTGTTGTTTTGCTTCTTCTAATGTCCACTTTGCATTGGTTATTGGTTCAGAACTATTATTTGATCATTACCGATTTTTAGCGAGATTGTTGGCGTGATTTGTCTCCTTTATTTTCTTTATGCTCCATCAGTGTCTGTCCCCCCCCCCCAAAAAAAAAAAAAAATTGGGGGGCGTTGTGAATAAATAAACAAATAAATAAAAACATCTCTACTGTTGCTTGTTTTCTAGCTAGAAACAGTGAAATAAACGTCTTCAAACCAAAAAGTCAAGTGTTAGAGCCCTATCGTTGCTGACAGCTGCTTTTTGTGCCCGCAAAAAGCCATAGGTTGCTATCCGGCGCCAGCTCTGCAGATTGTCGGCAGCGTATCTGTTATCAGTCTCGTATCGAGTTCGGCCGGTTGTTCGCTGGCCGCCCACGTCACTTTCGCGCTAGGGCAGACGGCATATGGGGACGGATAAACGACACTCCACCGGACGCTACAGGTGAGTGGAGCAATTTTGTACAATGATAAACATGTTTTCTTGTGGAAGCTGCTCAGGAGTGGGAGAAACTTTTGCTTCCAAATGAAAAGCAAAGAAAACAACAAAATCTGTCGTGCGAGAGAAATGAACGATTTCAAAGTTCTGGGGCCTATGAGATCTCTAATCGACGGTTGCTCTTACTGCTCCTCTACATCGAAAATTTTTTATTCGACAGCCAGTGTTTTCTGTATACATGGTGCCACCTACAAGATATTTGCCTTCATTTAAAGCCGCTGGTGGTCTTTGTGGTTGGCTTGCTGTGTGGTTACATAGCCGAACAGAGCCCTAACATGATGCGTACGTAAGCTTTTGTATGTTCGTCTGAGTATTATTCATGTCATACAGTAGACGTAGTCCACATGTTGTCATGTTTAGCTTCGTATAGTGCGCTCGGTTCATGCTTATCGATACACAAATTTCTCGGCTACTGTACTTCCAAACGTCGCACGTCTTCTAGATAGAAATACGTTATTTAGTTTGCGTATTTTACTTTAAACTAAACAACTCTTTATTGGATAAAAAGGTGCTCCTGGAAAACGTGGGTTATGCGCGCACGTTTTACTGTGTTTATTTCTTCTGCCACCTGTATATATTCATCGGAATTCCTTCGTGCCTTAAGTGGAAATAGTGATTCCTTGTTTTCATTGTACTCTTATTACCCATACATGCAATACATGACTTCGTGAAGACCGACATGTCGTACCTTAGCTTCGGATTTTCGTAGTCACCATGGGGTCGATGAATTCAATTAAGCCCACTTTTCGCGTAATATGTTCAACAATATAACTGAAACAGAGCGTCATAAGTTGTCTAGGTATAGGGAACCATCGCTGAACTCTGACAGACAGAAGGTAGAAAGACAGGTGGGTAGGTGGACCGACAGGCAGGCAGGCAGGCGGGCAGGCAATCTTGAAAGTTATGCAATCTTGAAAGTTGAGCTATTTAATATCATCAAAAACTTTGATTCAGTGCAAATCAGAATAATTAGTTGGTCTTAATCTTGTGCTGCACTAGGCGAATTCTGCGGCTGGCGTCACTTGAAAGTTACAAGAACTGTATCGCACGGCCGGCCGTGCCCCTTTAGTGCACCGACTGCGGACAAAAATTCTATACAAGTATATACAGTAGCCCGAAATAATCTGAATTCTAACTAATTTCTAACTAGCCACGGATGCGCAAGAATTGAGCATCGCATCCGTAACGAAAGAAGTAGTACAGAAATGCCTGCCCGCAGATTGTTATAGCCAGAACACGCGTTTGATTTGAATGCCTCCAAATACTACAATTGAAACGGGGGCAAATTTAAAGGAGTATAGGCGTCTAACTTCTGCGTGCGCGTTTTCCTCTGCGTAATGATGCGTAAGGCGTTATTATACATTTCATACCACGTGGTTTTTTCTTATGGCCACTAAATAATTTACAATCGAATTTCCTTCTCGTGCTGTTGCGGTTTCGCTTTCAACAACTGAACAACGACTATTGCGTCAAAGTGCGCATACAGGTCGCGCGAGACATCAAAAAACTGCGGCATAACCGCTTCGCTGCTTCGTCGTTTCAATCACTGCAGTGCGAAAGCCAGCCGACCTCGAGAGACAGAATGACAACGAATGCAGAAGCAGCGGCTGTAATGAGGTTTTATCATACGTCGCGTGACCTGTATGCCCGCTTTGATGTAACAGTCATCGTTCGGCTGCTGAAACGAACTGAAACACCAAGGCATAAAAATTTGATTATATTTAATTAGCGGTCATAGGCGAATAACGCGTGGCAATTCATGCATAGTAGTGCCTTCAGTATCAATGTAGAGCAGAAAACATTCCAATAAAATTGTCTTTACTCCTTTGAAGTGGGGCAGTGGGAACGGAGACCCCCTCCCCTCAACCCACCCAAGCGAGATATCTTACAGAGGAAACCAATGCTCAAGCCCATTTTGCGACCAAAAAGGCCCAAAAAGTACATGGGACAAATGAGACCACCTCCCCTTGACCGCACCCTCCAAGAGCAACCAATAAATCCGCCCCTGCTTTGGAACAATCAAGAGTGTTTCTAATGAATCTCCCAAATCACGGAAATGTTCTCGTAACCCAACGATAATTCTTAAATGAGCACGTTACGGATGCTCTAGTCGCAGGAGAGGCCGCAATCCGTTATACATATACTCGCCAACAAGCAAGCGGGCGCCACAATGCGGGACGTTAGTCATGGTTCCACCTCTCCGCTTGCTTTCGTTTTGCTTCGGAGCTAAGCTTTAGACACGAACGCTGTAAATTAAAAGATTCCCAGCCATCTCGGAGAACGCACTGGAGCTGCGCATTGCACTGTAACTATCGGTAGTTTTAATGCATGGTAGTACGACGTATTTTATACGGGAGGAACACAGGAGACAGTCGTAAGAGAGCTAAGTTCTTGACACTGTTTCTTAATCGAAACACACATTTTGACGGGATTGTTTAACGGCGATGTTTTCTGATAGGTAGATTCCTTCCTACTATCAAAGTGAATCATAGCATAGCCAAGACATGTTGCAGTTCTATTTAAATCGACATTGACCACATTTTCCGCTTATTATCCATCATTATAGATAAAAGTACACGGGTATCTTATCGGCTCTCAGTGTAATCTTCTTCCTTTCTTTTTTTTGCAGACTGGCGTAGCTCAGCGAAGAGTCATGCGGTGCTTCATTGCTGGAGTGTGTTTTATCGTCGGCTCGTTCCTCGTTTTCGTTGTCATGTACACTGACTTCAAACCTCCACAATGGGCGTCAATCGTTTACACAAACGAAACTGCCGAGAAGAGCCCACGAGGATCTGTTAAGATATTAGTATGGACGAAAGTCTTCAACTCCTGGAAGGAACAGTTCCCCTCCAACAGAAGGGGCTTAACAGTTTACAACCACTGCAAGGTTCCGTGCCTCGTGACCAACAACAGGTCCCTATTAAGAACGGTGGACGCCGTATTAATGCACGATCGGGACCTTGACGGCAACGACCTTCCAAAGTATCGTGCCGCACATCAACGGTGGGTCTACTGGAATTGGGAATCACCCTCTAATAGCAGACTCAAGCAAATCGAGAAACTTAAGGACGTCTTCAACTGGACCTACACGTACCGACCTGACTCGGATGTTCCATACCCTTACTTCTACGTCCGGCCACGCGCGCAAATTAATGGCAGTCCACCACCTCTCGCCCCATCGACGAACCGCTCCAAGCTAGTTGTGTGGGCGGTGAGCAACTGTGAAGCCAGTAGCGGCCGACAGGATTTTGTGAGAGAACTCCGAAAGCACGTCCCCGTCGACATTTACGGAAGATGCGGTGACCTGAAATGCCCGCGAGGGCCAGAGTGTCTGGTGAATTTTGGAAAGACGTACTACTTTTACATGGGCCTCGAGAATTCAATATGTCCTGGATACGTCACTGAGAAGTTTTACAATCCTCTTCTACACGGAATGGTTCCCGTGGTGTTCGGAAACTACTCACACATCGGTCCTCCAGGCTCGTATATCAACGCGCTTGAGTTTACTTCACCCAAGCACCTCGCTACTTATTTGAAGGCACTGGCGGCTGACCCACCACGGTACAAGGAGTACTTAGCTTGGAGGACAACCCACGAAGTCATTCCAAACAGCTTCACCGACCACTGCACCCTTTGCGAAGCGTTATATAAGGCACGGCCAGAAGATGGGAAAGTATACAAGGACATCATCCACTGGTGGCATGGCAACGGTTCTCTATGCACGTCATGGAAGCCAGTCACATGACCACGTGATATGCCCGAAACAATAGAATGAACTTTGTGCTCAAGCTGGAATTAACTTCCGCTTAGGCTTTACATCATTTCGTCGCTGGCGGGTCCAGCACTTCACAGCAGAAGCTAAATCTGTGATTATAAACAAGAAATATTAGTTATGGTTCTGGCACCCAAGAGGCGCCTCCATGTTAATCATTTTACCTCAAGGACCCGTTTCGGCGGGTGGCATTGAAGAAGTTACACAGTGAAAAAAGACGAGACTGTATTTGGGGCGACAGAATGCATTCATACAGATGGAAGTAACCTTGCTTCCAGTTCGACCCTCTGTGTATGGAAATTTGTAACCTGGCTGCTCATGTTAGCGACCGGCCATCGTTTATCAGAATTGGAAGACGTTCTCTTCTAAATACAGGCGCAATGGTTTTCGGAAAAGTGACGGCTGGCCCCAGGCAGCCAACGCTCCGGAAAATAACGTCGAAACATTACTGGGTGAAAGCCGAGCTAACGTACCTGGGAGGAAAGCAGTTAGCTTTGCACAGTGATGCAGACATTACTGAAAGCTCGAGGCGTTTACAAATGAAAAGCATGGGAAACGCACTGGAAACGAAATAGGCGAGAACAATAAAGATTGTTTTTCTTCAATAAGACTAATTAATAATTAGTTTCGGTTTATTGCTTTATTCGGGTTGAAAGTCCCAAAGCAACTCAAGCTATGGGGGACGCCGTAGCAAAGGGCTCCGGAAATTTCGACCACCTGGGGTTCTTTAACGTGCACTACTTTCCGGTCTAAATACACTAGCCCTTATTGTTTTCTCTTGCTAAGATTTGTATTCTTGACAAGTAGGGGTCGGATTTTTAGGCACTAAAAATGCACGGCTAAGGCGGCAAAAATGCGCAGTTAAATGTACATTTTAGTCACCCAAACGGAGAAAAATAGGTACTTAAACTTTTAGCGCAAGTGCAAACGATAATAGATCTCAAGATCTGATATCGTTCTGATGTAAGAATATCCTCACATGAATATATATTCTGATATTCAGATCTTCTGCCATGATGAAGATCTGAAGATATGATATCGTGATATAGCTAAAAGAACTGCGATTGTGCAGTGACAGTTCGTCAAATGGTGCGGTTTCTTTCTTCTCGAGCAATAACCTGATGCTTGTTCAAACCGATATGGAGGGTAGGTTCGTCGATTTACCGAATTGAATTTACAGTGAGAAAGCGAAACTAGCAGTGAATAAGAATTTTGCTCCTGTTAAGTAAAGGGAAGTAAGAGTAGAGACCAAGTTCATTGCGTTCTGTAAGAGATTAGATATGAGCACTTTTGCCAGGGACATCGCTAATAGCACAGGTAATAGCAAGTCCTTTTTTTAACGAGTAAGACCAAGAAATCGGCAATTCCGTTCAGAACTATTGTTAAGGAAGAGTTTTCGTGGCAAAAGAACGTCTGGCAGTTCTCGTTAAAGAAGCTTAAGAACCTTCTTTTGGACGACTTTTTGCTCATCGAAAAGTTAATCGATGTTGCACAGTTTCTTAAGTGCAACGAGGATATTGGTTTTGGTAGGCTGTTGACATACAAGGCCTGTTTTATTTCGTATCTATGATCAGCTTTTATTTTCTGGTCAGGAATTATAGAAGAAAACGGGGGCGTGACTTTTCTAAATGCGACTAGATTGTCTGTTGATAATTTATATCATTATTGCAGTTTTACACAATTTCAACCAGCCATTCTTGAAGCGCAATGGTATTTCCATGAGTTCATGTGTGGCTCCTAGCCTTCGCGTCATTTTTTTAGCTAAGCTATGCAAGTTTTTAGATCAGGACTTTAAAGACATGCCGATTTTAAAGTTTTTCAAGCATATTGATGAATTTTTAGTACTTCTAACAAAAACGAACACCTTCACATACTCCTATACAGAAGGTGAAGTTTTAGCTACTTTTAAAAAACTTGGCCTTCGGTTAAGTTTTACCAAAAAACTACCAGAGATGTCTGTTTTACAGATTTTAGATCTTAAGCTCACGTTCTGTGAAGGACACTTTTGCTGGGGCTATTGCCCACATGCCAAAAAGGAGCTCTTGCCTTACGATTCGGCGCGCTCCAAGACAATCAAAAGAGAAATAGCGTCGCTGTGCATATAATCTGATCTCCAAAAATTGTGCCCGCATCAAATGCATCAGAGTTTTAATAATCAGATGAGCAGGCTCCTGGATGAAGCCTTTCTGAGACCCTGCTGCAAAAATGCAAGTGTGGAACTCGAAGAAAAACGGCCGAAGGCTACAAAAAGGCTTCTATAGTCAGTCAGTGTCAGTCAGGATGTCAGTGTGCATTTTCGTATAGGCCTGAGGTTGTGCCCTGTATCTCGCACAATCTTCAAAAAGTGGCAAGCAGTCACGGCGTCCTTGTTTTCCCAACGAACTGAGAAAGATATTCCCACGCATTTGCAATGCCAAAGAACGTGGATGTAAAAAAAAATCACGAAAAGCCGTTTGTTAAGTGTACCACTGGAGTGGCATACTCTTTCTCATGTCATGTGTAAAGTTTTATGTCGACCAAACTGACCGTTGCGTCAATGACCATTGCGGAGAACACGCCCTAAAATTAAAGAACTACGTACATTTAGTTGCGCACATAAATAAGCGCGAAGGATGTCGGGCACAGTTTGAAGGGACAAGGATTCTTAGCAAAAGTACTGACTGGACATCGTGGATTAGTTTAGAAGCCTATTACATTAGGGAACTTGGCAGTGAGTGCTTGAGCACCCCTTCCTTATCTCCCTTTGCCGCTCAGTTCGTTTGATTTTATAGAAGGGGTAAACTGTAGACGAAATGAAAAGACAAAAGTTAAGCTAATTTGATTTGGTGTGCTATGTTACTGCTTGCCCGCGCATTCGTCCTATTAGGCTGGCTGTGCCATAAATCCTTGTTTTGTATCTTCTCATCCTTTTCACACATTTTTTGCTTTCTATAGTGTGTCACCTCCTGACAATAAAACCAGTTGTCACTTAGCATTTGTGTACATATGCCGCCTCCCTGTGGTTGTTTATGTTTTCGCTGTAACTTTTTACTAAATCATTACGCACCAACTCGCCCAAAAAGATGTTTTAATCCCTACACATACGCGCTCAGGTCGTTCGAGAGGCGCTTCGAAGCGCTTAACAGCGTCTTACCATCCGGTGTCTCGTTCCAAGAACGGAAAACTTTATGCAAACTCGGAAGGTATGAGACGGGCGCCAAGAAATCAGTTCTACCTTATTTACACAAAATTTCCGAGAGTAAGGATTATGGTTTAACAGACTTTATGAAACATATTGAGCACTTTATCAGAACTAACCAATTTCAGCGAAAATTTACGGGGCGCAGCACTCGTCTCAAAGCTCGGTGGACACCAGAAGAATACGTTAGGTGTATCGTTTAGGGGGGTTTAACGTCCGAAAACGACTCAGGCTATGAGGGACGCCATAGTGAAGGGCTCTGGAAATTTAGATCACCTGCGGTTCTTTAACCTGCACTGGCATCGCACAGTACACGAACCTCTAGAATTTCGCCTCCATCGAAATTCGACCGCCGCGGCCGGGATCGAACCCTCGTCTTTCGAGTCAGCAGCCGAGTGCCATAACCGCTGAGCCACCGCGGCGGCTTGGATACATAACGCGTTGCAAGTAATTAAGTATTGCAAATAAGTTACATTTAGTTATAATTTTCAATTTTATTGATTACTTTTTACAATGGTATCGTTCTGAATGACTGCATTATTTTCTTCTGTTATCGATTATTGATGAAATTAATTTGTTTTCCATAACTGCTTGTAACCAACGGTAAAGTTTCAATAAGCTGAACTTGGCGGGAATATATTTAGTGCTAACAGAATGACGTGCACTAACGAGAAAAACTGCTGGCATGCTAGACTTCTGGTCTAATGGAAATTTTCTCCTTCCCCTATCTACTGTACTCTCCTGCCCTGCTGCAACGATCCTCTGCTCGATTTTCGCTTCAACCTTCAAGAAAGTTGAACATGCCCTGGCTGTTCCTAAAACCCAGTTCACCTCAAATTTCTTTGGCGTCCTCGCGCTCTTAAGGCTAGAGGGTCTAACACTAGACAAAGATATCTTCTACCGTTCCTGTGTGTTGCAAGCAGCAACAGGAAATGTCATCCGTGGTTTTTCAGACTTAAGCAGCTAGCGCCATATATTGGCCACAACAAAAGAACACCCCGCCACTGAATGGGTATATTTCTTTAATTTTGTAATTTTGGCAAAACTACAGAGTCCCAAGATGGTCTACGTGTGCATGATGATAATAAGGGCCGACTCTTCCTCCTCGTTTCAAAATCTGGCCTATAAAATTCTTCCCATGCTCACAGCAGCTGTTTCCGACGGCCATAAAATATGAATTCAATGTTCCGAGTATTCCAAATTAGCGCGGCAGTTGTGGAGCGTTCAGCGCCACGCGGCAAGTGATGGCAGCCGTGCAAACTAGAACGCTTGTGCAGATTTCTTGCATTTGTCGCTGCCTTCAGGAGCGAAAAACTATGCAGTCTAGAAAGTTGAGCTATTTAGTATCATTAAAAACTTCAATTCAATGCAAATGGGAATAATTGGTTGATCTGTATCGCCTGCCGCACTAGGTGAAATGTGCGGCCGGCGTCACTTGAATGCTACGAAAACTGTTTCGCACGGCCTGCCCGTGCCTTCTTAGTGCTCCGGCTGCGGACAAAATATCTATACAAGTCTACACAGTAGCCCCAAATAATCTGAATTTTAACGATTAAGCCATGGGTGCGCAAGAATTGGGAATCCCGGCCGTAACGAAAGAAGGAGTACAGAAAGCCCTGCCCGCTGATGAGCTAGGAACCACAAGATCCTCCTCCCGCTATCGCTTCCGACGATAATGGTCATACGGGGCTTTCATTCGGTGGTGATGCTGGGTCTGGCCCCAACAACGAAAAACTGCATGTTCGGCTGCGCACATAGCCATGTACTGCCTGCAACTCTCGCTTTTGAGTGCGAGGATTACCGGATTACTGCTATTGGTGCTTCGGGCCATCTGTCATCGCAGTGTGCGCTGTATGCGACTTCAGGTGCAATGAAGTCATGCTGACCTCTGCATTAACTCGCGTAAAAGGCACTAGCCGCTGCTAAGGGCTGCTTAATCAAGGACATCGAGAGTGAGCTTCTATAACAGGCTTTCACTGTAAAGAGTCCTCCGTTCCGTCTAAATGCGCTGAAAGCTACCAAAGGAGTTAAAAGTTTCCCTTGGCTGCATTACTGCTGCGGTAACAAACTACAGACCTCCATTTGTTTCAAAACAAATGAGGTCGCGCTGCTGTCGCTAGCCGGCTCGCGGTAGGCAAAAGGCCAGAAAGCGGGCATCACGGGGGTCTTGAGCGCCAGTTTTCAATGCTTGTAGGCGCGTTCCACTCACCGGAGTGGTCCATGCATTCAACTTAGTAATTTAGCTTCAAATATTCTGGCTCGCGTTGACCTTGTGCAGCGTTTTCTGGGAAACGGATCGGCACCGAGCGTTCTGCATCTGATTGGTGGTAATACCTTATATGATTGGAGATTCCGTTATTGCGGAAATTTTCTCTCGTCCCACAAAATCCGAATCAGCGGCGATTTACTGAGTAGGGTTCCTCACAATATATCACTGCTATATGTAGGGTACCAAAGAGCACTTTAGTAGACTTGACAAAAAAAATTACCGACGATTACGTTACTTCCTAATGCGAAATTTGAGCGCAGCAAATAAGCTGTTTCACCTTTTCGATAGATTGAGGCAAAGAAATCGAGCAACACATGTATGCGCTATCACAGAATTTTTTTTTATTTTTCACACGTATTCCTTTAACAAAGACTCCACTAACAGTTCTTGACAGTCATGAAGGAAGCTTTGTGGTCGGAGAAATAGACTGATATATGTTCGACTTGGTACACCAATGCTTGATTCTCAAAGACGAGATCTATACAAGTGCCTCGCGAGGTTGTCACAGCCGTGGGACGCGTTACGAGCGAGAGGAACGGGATGTTCTCCCGCATAAGTGTTAGGAATTGCTGTTTGTCTTTATGTCAACATTAAAGTCCCCCACTACTAACATCGGTGTGGATCGATGGACGGTTAATGCGAGTTGCAGGAAGTGCACGACGTCTTTCGTGAGTGCGGTAGGGGCGAAGTAGGCAGCTACTACCAGCAAGCCGTTGGGCAACTTTGCGGCGCACAGTTCGCCAACTACATGTGACGTGCCAAACATTTCTACTGGTATTGCAGAGAGACCTGTGCGCAAGTAGATAGCGACTCCCGCCGCTCTGTTGTGGTCTCTGCGAGCACCACAGCAGTATAGGAAATCTATGATTTCGAGAGTCTCTTCGGGATCCATCCAGGTTTCAGCAAAGCAAAGTACAGAGGAATGGCGCAGAATGTGATCGTGGTGTACGTCCTTGGCATGTGCGGCAAGGGAGCGTACGTTAAGAATGTGGTTGTGAATGATGAATCAAGTGCTGCCAGCGAATGACGCGTCCATTGGCTGTCTGCGTGTGTTACTGATGTGTGGTTAACATGTTAAGCTTCGCCTGTAAGAGTGGAACGCGACAGCGTCTTGCAACGCTGCCAGGGAGTCCACAGAACGCCATCGCCAATTCGGCTGTACGCCTTGCTGGACGGTAAATTTATTTTTTGAGGAAAGGAAATGTATCTCTCTCGCATATCTGGGTGGACACCTGCACCTCGCCGTAAGGGAAAGGGGGAAGATGGGAGTGAACGAAGACGCCGTATTAGCTAGACGCGCCTTTGTTCATTCCAAACCATTCAGCTGGCATTACGGAGTGGCTAGCGTGCTCGTATCGCACTCCGGAGACCCTGGTTCGATTCCCCAACTCGACCAATTTCGTTCTCGGTTTTATTGATTTATGCGGTCTAACTAGAAAGATTAATTAGGCTATTTCATATTTATATTATTGTATTTCTATCCATCGTGTTCTGTCATTAACCTGTCAATTGTTGGAACTGTCTAGGATGTTCGACACAACGTATATGAAACGAGCAACGTCTTACTGAGTGGGGAAGTGCGTGGTGGTGGAGGGAACGCGGCTTCGTACTTATGTGTTTTTTTTGGAACGCGGCTTCGTACTTATGTGTTTTTTTTTCAGCAGCGTCTACTTCCGCGGACGCTGTTGTCGCTGCGGCGCGCGTCTTTCCTTTCTTTTCTTTTCTTCTGACCTCTTCATTCTCCTCTATATTAATTAGGCTAATTGATTAATTCAGCAATTAACTAAACTCCGTCCAACTTAGTTGCAGCATCACTATACGATCCCTTTGATTGGTTGCATGGTTACTAGCCAAAGTACAATTGGCCCCATTTGAAATTCCCGCACTGTGACGTCACGAGCATTTCGACCAATTGAAAAGCGTGACATTGGGGGCGGAGCTGGTTACGAGGCCGACGCCGACGACGACGCGAAACCCAGGAACGGACGCCAAAGAGCTGCGCTCTAAAATAATGGACTAGATGAAGCTTACTAATAACTCCTAAAAAAGAAGCCTATTTAACATATAGGCAGAAGCAATGAAACATCCCTGACAGCAGTCCTGCGATTGTTATAGCTAGAAAATGCGTTGCATTTGAGTGTCTCCGAATACTACTATTAGAACAAGTTCAAATTTAAAGGGGAATATACATCTACTTTTGGCTGCGTGTTTTCCTCTCCGTAATAATGCCTAAGGCATTATTATACATAGGCATTATTATGCATATGATATGGTATTCTCCTGCGCTCACTGAATAATTTATAATCAAATTTCTTTCTCGTGCTGTTTCGGTTTCGGGTTCAGTAGCCGAACTATAACTGTGACGTCAAAGCATGGAGGAAGGATGGTATACAGGTCAAGCAAGACATCAGGAAACTGCGTTATAATCGCTTTTTCGTCATTTCAATCCCAACAGTTCGAAAGCCAGCTTGCCTCAAGAGACGGAATGACAACGAATGTAGAAGCAGCAATTATATTGCTGTTTTCTTATCCCTCGCGAGACCTAAAAGCACACTTTGATGTCACGATCATCGTTCTACTCTTGAAACTGAAGCTGAAACACCAAGATGTCAAAATTCGTTTATTATTTATTTATTGGACTTAAGAGAATAGCACGTGACGATTTGTGCTTAGTAGCGTTTTAGGTTCATTGTAGAGAGGGAAACACGCCAGCAAAATTGTGTCTATACTAGTGCACTGCACGGGTTCGGGCCAGCCCGAAAGCCCGGGTCCGGCCCGGCGCCCGCGGGCCTGGCCGGGCGGGGACATGATCTGTTTTGCCGTGCCTGGGCCGGGCCCGGGCCTAAGTTGCGGGCCCGGGCCGGGCTCGGGCTTAAAGCTGCGGACCCGAGTCAGGCTAGGATCCGTACAGAACGACTATTCATTCTCTATTGCAGAGTGAAGTACAAAACTGCGGCATTGGAGCAGCGACGCAGATGAGCTATGGGTCATAGTACGCGCTGAGAAAAAAAAACTAAGCTTTATTCATTGGGTTATTTATTTCCTTTATTAAGGCGGAAGCCTTTAATGTCTCATCGTTGTAAGCAGCAGTTGTCGACAGAAAATGTCACGCTTTTCAATTGGTGGAAACGGTCGTGACGTCACAGTGCGCGAATTTCAAACGGGGCCAATTGCACTTTGGCTAGTAACCATGCAACCAATTGAAGGGATCGTATAGTGATGCTCCAAGTAAGTGGGACTGAGCTTAGTTAATTGCTTAATTGCCGAATTAGCTTAATTAGCTTTACTAGTCAGGCCACATAAATAAATAAAACCGATTAAGAAATCGGTCGAGCTCAGGAATCGAACCCCGGTCTTCGGCGTGAGAGACGAGCATGCTATCCACTCGGCCATGCCAGCTCTTTTTTTTTTCTTTATTGCCTGTCTTTGGCTCATGACATTGCACAACAAAAATACACATAACGCTATATACATACGACACTGTCGTGGTCAGCCAGCACGAGACTGGCTTCGTCAGCTTAAAATTCCCGCAACATACACAACGGCTCAAGTCTTGAGAGCCACTCGGGAGGCTCCGCAGCTGCTTTTTGGATTGCAAGAAACCAGTCCATGCTTTCCCGAAAATAAATTCGGGCCGGTCGTGCGTCTTTGTCACAATGGTAGCCTGCCATTCTGGAGCGCCATATACAGTGGAGGCCCAAGAGCATTATGAGATCAAAAGGTACCCCATCCTCATTATCAGTGCTTAAATAGCGAATTCCGTGCGCGTCAAGTGGTAGCTCTTTCTTTATGGTCCTTTGTAACACGTCCCAAAAATAAACCCCTTCCCAGCAGTGCAAAAAAACATGGTCTATTGTTTCAGGCTGTTTACAAATTAAGCAGTTCGATCCCCACGGTAAAAAGAAATCTCGATGGTTTGGAATGAACAAAGGCGCGTCTAGTGAATACGGTGTCTTCACTCACTCTCATCTTCCTCCATTTCCTTCCGGCGAGGTTTAGGTGTCCACCGACAAATGAGAGACAGATACATTTCCTTTCCTCAAAAACCAATTTACCGACGAGCGAGGCGTAGAACCGAATGGGCGATGGCGTTCTATGGACTCCTTGGCAGCGTTGCAAGACGCTGTCGCGTTCCACTCTTAGGGGCGAAGCTTAACATCTTAACCACACATCAGTGACCACACTTTCGGTCAAAAAAGTGCCCCCCTGAATTTTGACGGGTGTCCACCGAGATATGTGAGACAGTTACCGCGTAATTTCCTTTCCTCAAATACAATTTTCATTTTCTTCATTACGGCTCCTCTTTATCCTCTTTCACTCCCACTTCCTCCCTTCCTATATGGTGCGGTTCAGGTGTCCACCGACATGACAGAGAATTACTGCGCCATTTCCTTTCCTCAAAAAGCGTTGCGTTCAAAGGGCAAGGCATCGCGCCGAACGGGTGGTGGCGTTCCGTGGACTCCCTGGCAGCGCTACAACGCGCTCTCGCGTTCCGCTCATAAAGGCGGAGCTTAAGCGTCATTAATTAGCAGTTAATTAGTATTCAGGGATTAATCAGTAATTAACAATTAGTTAGTGATTTGCCATCACTTAGTAATTAGTACTCAATTATATGTGACACCACCAGTGCCACAGAAACAGCGAAGGTGGTGCGGAAAACGCTTCCGCCTCTACCCACTTTAGACAAAGTGCCCCCTGAATTTTTTTCCACGACGCGGTGGCTTTGGTGGTCAAGGTGCTTGATTACTGAGCCGGGGAACCAGGGTTTGCTCCTAGCCTCGGCGGCCGCATTTCTATTCCGGCTGCAAGCATGACAGCCATGTACTTTGTAGTATCATTGCTCGCTGAAGGAACCCAGGTGGTCAAAATGATCCGAATCGTCGGCGATTTCAACGCCCCGAGCAGGCTATGGGGATACCCCCGGGAGGACAGGCGTGGGAGGAAGCTTGCGGAACTTCTTTCCACACTTGGACTCACCCTGCACACTGACCCCGCCAACCCAACACGTGTCGGCAATTCCATTCAACGAGATACTTGCCCGGACCTCACATTTACACGCAACATACGACATGCCGACTGGCTGAATACAGAGGACACTCTAGGTAGTGATCACTGTATAATCAACACAACCATTTACATGCGTCCCCTGAAACGCCCACTAAAACAAGCTCGTATCCCTGACTGGACGACTTTCCGCACCTCTCTACCTATTGTAGACCCCCTCCAGTCGGGATACGACGCCTGGTCCAGATCGCTCACTTCTACACTTACACAACACGAACAGCAGATACAGCTTACAGAAACACAAACAGACGTGGACAACCACCTTCTCCACCTTTGGGAGGCCCGTCGCAGCCTCACGAAGCGATGGAAGAAACAGAAACATAACAGACGCCTAAAGAACCGCATCCTGGAACTCACACAACAGGCAGCGGAATATGCTACTCAGCTAGCCGACACTAACTGGGTGGACCGGTGCAACGCGGCTGCTCGCCAGATGTCTGGCCGCAACACGTGGCGCCTGTTCCGCGCTCTCATCGATCCAATACAAACACGCACGGAAACCCAACGCCAATTACATAGGGCCTTGCACAACTTTACAGGAACAACAAAACAACTAGCGCACACGCTCAGGGATCGCTACCTGTGCACCACTAAGGACCCCCGGCAGGCGGCGTACTCGTATGCAGGCGAAGAGAACACGGAGCTGGACAAGCCGTTCCAGCTCCACGACCTCCGGGCGGCCTTGAGCAAAATGAAGCGCGGCACTGCACCCGGGCGCGACAAGGTTACGGTCAAGCTCTTGGCCAACCTTCCCGACGCAGCCTACGCCGCGCTCCTCAAATACATCAATAGCATTTGGGACGGAGAGACTCCTCTCCCTCTCGATTGGAAATCGGCTCTCGTGACCTTTATTCCGAAAGCCGGCAAACCTATTGATGTGGAGAACCTTCGCCCCATCTCCCTCACGTCTTGTGTCGGCAAGCTGATGGAGACGATGGTGCGCGACAGACTCTCCGATTTTCTAGAAACACAGCACACTTTCGCGGACACCATGTTCGGTTTTCGCCCTCACAAGTCTGCACAGGATATACTTCTGCAGCTTCACCACGACATCTTAGATCCTGTCGAATGTCCCCACAACGACAAGGTGGTCCTGGCCTTGGATCTTAAAGGCGCATTCGACAACGTCAAACACGAAGTAATCCTGGACCACCTCAGTAACACCAACTGTGGCCACAAAACATTCAACTACATAAAACAATTTCTTACAGACCGTCAAGCCTACATACGCATACAAGATGCGGAAAACGGGCCATACACCATCGGCTCGAGGGGAACACCTCAAGGCGCGGTCCTGTCTCCCCTCCTCTTCAATTTGGCAATGCTTCATCTTCCCTCCAAATTGTCCTCTTTGCCCGGGATACATCACGCTCTTTATGCGGATGACATTACAATCTGGGCCACGCAAGGTAACCTGGGCCACATGGAATCCTGCCTGCAAGCAGCGGCGACCCTAGTCGACGACTACGCGGCCTACTGCGGACTCCAGTGCGCCCCGTCGAAATCAGAATTTGTGCACATACGTCCCTCCCCTCGGGACACAACCCCGCTTTGCATCAGTCTCCCCTCGGGACCGATCCGGGAGTCCAAGGAGATCCGCGTCCTTGGTCTCTTCATACACCACCAACGCAGAGTCGACACCACCCTAGCCAAACTTCGCACGGTGGGAGACCAGGTGGGCCGCATGGTCCGCCGGGTCTCCAACAAGCGGGGCGGATTACGAAGCAAGGATGCACTGCGGCTTGCCCATGCTTTCGTAACGAGTAGAATCCTCTACTCAACCCCCTACTTGCACCTGCGCAAACATGATGATGACCAACTGGAGGTCATCCACCGGAAAGTCATCAAGCGTGCTCTCGACCTCCCGGTCACCACGTCCAACCAGCGACTTCTGGCCTTGCGCGTGGTGAACACATTTCGGGAGCTTCGAGAGGCCCACTTAGTCAACCAATACACGCGTCTTGCACAGACCACGTCCGGTCGCCGCCTCTTGGACCGGCTACACATCAAACATGACTACCATATTGAGGAAAGGGAGAGAGTGCCAGCACCCTGGAGACGCGCCCTCCGGGTCCGACCCCTTCCCCGCAACATGTCCAGAGAAGACCATAGCGGTCGTCGCCAGGCGCGCGCGGAAGCGTTGGCGCGATACTATGGTAACCAACAACATGTGTATTACGTGGACGTTGCCGGCCCACACCACGGGGTGTGGTACACGGCCGCAGTCGTACACAACACAAACACAGTCAACGGGCTCACTTTCAAAGCCTACAGCGCAACACACGCGGAGGAGATTGCCATTGCTCTTGCTCTCACTACTCCCAAGTCGAAACACATCATCACCGACTCGCGAGGGGCCTGTCGGAACTACGAGTTGGGCTGGGCTCCCCCGCTTGCCTGGCGCATACTGGAATATAGCTGTCGATCTGAAGATCCAACTCCACGCAACCTGATTTGGGCCCCCGGTCACCAGGGACTCCAGGGAAACGAACAGGCCGATCAGGCCGCCCGCGCACTCTCTCCCCGGGCTATCTCCCTGTCCTTGGAAGGGTACTCCCAATCAGACAATCTGACCATTACATTCAAACAAATCACCGATTACTACAAGGAGGAGCACCGGCGCTACCCGGCCCCTTGTAAGGGTCTGAATCGCGCTGACGAGCGCCTCCTCATCAAAATTCTTACTAACACTGTACTGTGCCCGGCGGTGCTTAAACATTTCAATACATCCTTTGATGGCGCGTGCCAGTTCTGTGGGGAGGTGGCTGACACCTTCCACATGGTTTGGGCGTGTCAGTCAAACCCATCTATCCCCCCCAACCCCAACCCCACCAGAGAGGACTGGGAGGCGGCCCTGCTCGGCTGTCAGGACCTAAAGACCCAAAAGGCCTTGGTTCACCGGACGCGGGCGGCGTTGCTTGCCAATGGGGCCCCGGAATAGGGGCTCCACCTAGTATTGTTAGGGGAAAGGGCCAATAGGGCCTACCCCAATCACCTCTCTGTAAATATTTATTGTATTATAAATGTTTTTCACCACCACCACCACCGGAGCCCTCTGCTTCGGTGTCTTGCACAGCCTGACTCCCCTTGGCCCGAAAAACATCGCTTTTATTTTATAGCTACATTTTTCTCATGTGAGAAAATTCACAAACTAAAGCGCATTTGGTTTTATTTTTGATCAGCGGACCGGAACGTCTCGTAAATGAAATAGCCACAAAAGCTCCCGAGAGTTTGTAAATCTCATCTCATAACCACATCTATCCCTCCTCGCTTCTTCAGGCTGGTTGTCATGACAAGTGTTTTGCCCTGTAAGTTATCACGTGGTTCGCGCGTTTTCTTCTGCTCCACCAGTAAGAGTAAAATTCAACCGGTCTTAATTGGTCATTGATCGTTCGTCATCCCAAAACATAGCTATACACTATTAGAAATGCATTCGGGAAGAACATATTACTTTAGGACGCTTATAGTCTTCAAAACACACACCGTGAAGTACTCAAGCCTTTTAGCTTTTCGTTTCTGCTGAAAGGCGACCAGTTCGGCTATGAGTTCATCCTGTGACATCGTGTTCACTAAAAAACTGTCATCCCACTGCTTGCCAGGCAGCTTTAATGTTTATACTTCCGGGCAGCAAAATATAACTGATAACAATCAGGGGGAATGCAAAGTAGTCTATTACGCGCGTATGCAGCCCTTTTTATTTGGGTCTCGGAACTTCCGAGTGTATCTTTGCGCACCTACACGAGATCACTGTCCAAAAGAGGAGTCTGGCGAGCACTACTTTTAATCACTTCCTTCTGGGTTAAAAAGAACCAACTTTCTGTAAGCCAAACTGTGGTTTCAGAACCTTTGTCGGCCAGTTTCTTATCGTTCTAGTAGTAGTCTACTTGCTCAGAGTGAGCAGTATACCTCAAGCGTTACTGTGAAAAGAGCCGGGCCGGGCCCAGGTTGGGCTAGAAGCCGCGGGCCTGGGCCGGGCTCGGGATTCAGGTCTGGGGCCCGGGCCGGGTTTGGGCCTCAGGCTGAGGCTCGTGCAGTGCTCTAGTCTATACTCCTTTAAGGTGGGGTGGCGGGAGCAGTAACACCCTCCCCCCCATCCACCCATGCGAGATATTTTACACAGGAAAACCATGCTCAAGCTCATTTTTAGATAAAAAAAAACTCTAGAAAAAACATACGTCAAATAAGACCGCCTTCCCTCGAGCACACACTCCAAGAGCAACCCATAAATCCGGCCCTGATTTGGAACAATGAAGAGTGTTTGCAACGAACTCTCCACAATGACAGAAATGTTCACGTATCCCTACGCTAGTCCTTAAATGAGCGCATTACAGATGCTCTAGTCGCGGGAGAGCCCGCACACTGTTGTACACCTGCTGCGTCCATGCACTCGCCAACAAGCAGGTGGGCACCACAATAGGGGAGGTTTGTCATGGTTCCACCTCTCCGCTTGCTTTCGCTATGCTTCGGAGCAAAGTTTTAGAGACGAACGCTGTATATTAAGAACTTCCACGCCCTCTTGGTGAACGCACTGCACCTGCACATTGCACTGTATACTGGGTAGTTTGGATGCATGGTAACGCAACGTATTTTCTAGAGGAGAAACACAGGAGAGACTCGTAAGAGAGCTGAGTTCTTGACACTATTTTCTTCTCCAAACAAACATTTTGGCGGAATTCTTTAACCATTTTGTTTTCTGATGGGTTGATTCCTTTCTACAATCAAGGCTAATCATTGCATATCCAAGAAACGTTGCAGCTATATTTAAATCGACGTTGACCACCTTTTCTGCTTATTATACAGCGTTACAGTTACAAGGCCGAATGGCACTTCTCGGTATTCGGTGTAATGTTCACTCTTTATTTTTTTGCAGGTCGGCGTAACACAGCGAAGAGCCATGCGGTGCCTCATTGCTGGCGCGTGTTTTATCGTCGGCTCGATCCTCATTTTCGTTGTGATGTACACTGACTTCAAATCACCTCAGTGGGCGTCAGGCGTTTACACAAAAGAAACTGCCGCGAAGAGCCCACGAGAATCTGTTAAGATATTAGTATGGACGAAAGTCTTCAACTCCTGGGAGCAGCAGTTCCCCTCCAACAGAAGGGGCCTAATAGTTTACAACCACTGCAAGGTTCCGTGCCTCGTGACCAACAAGAGGTCCCTATTAAGAACGGTGGACGCCGTATTAATGGGACATTGACGGCAACGACCTTCCAAAGTATCGCGCCGCACATCAACGGTGGGTCTACTGGAATATGGAATCACCCGCTAATAGCAGACTCAAGGAAATCAAGAAACTTAAGGACGTCTTCAACTGGACCTACACGTACCGACCTGACTCGGATGTTCCATACCCTTACTTCTACGTCCGGCCACGCGTGCAGATTAACGGCAGTCAACCACCTCTCGCCCCATCGACGAACCGCTCCAAGCTAGTTGTGTGGGCGATCAGCAACTGCGAAGCCAGTAGCGGCCGACAGGATTTTGTGAGAGAACTCCGAAAGCACATCCCCGTCGACATTTATGGAATATGCGGTGACCTAAAATGCCCGCGAGGGCCAGAGTGTCTGGAGAATTTTGGAAATACGTACTACTTTTACTTAGGCCTGGAGAATTCAATATGTCCTGGATACGTCACTGAGAAGTTTTACAATCCTTTTCTATACGGAATGGTTCCAGTGGTGTTCGGAAACTACTCATACATCGGTCCTCCCGGCTCGTATATCAACGCGCTTGAGTTTCCTTCACCCAAGCACCTCGCTACTTATCTAAAGGCAGTGGCGGCTGACCAATCACGGTGCAAGGAATACTTAGCTTGGAGGACAACCCACGAAGTCATTTGGAACAACTTCACCGACCACTGCACCCTTTGCGAAGCGTTATATAAGGCGCGGCCAGAAGATGTGAAAGTATACAAGGACGTCATCCGCTGGTGGCACGGCAGCGGTTCTCTTTGCACGTCATGGACGCCAGTCACGTGACCGCGTGAGATGACCGAAACAACACACTGAACTTTATACCTAAGCTGGAATTAACTTTCGCATTGGCTCTACAGCAATTCGTCGCTGGCGGCTAGCACTTGACCGCATAATCGAAGTCTGTGATTACAGACAAGAAGTATTTGTTAGGGTTTTGGCACAACAGAGACGCCTTAATATTAACAATTTTACCTCAAAGACCCGTGGCGGAGGGTGGCATCGCAGAATTTGCACAGTGAAAAAAGACGAGACTATTTGGCGCTATAGAATGCATTCATACAGATGGAGGTAACCTTGCTGCCTGTACGACACTCACTACAGGAAAATTCGTAGCCTGACTGCTCATGTTAGTGACCGACCACAGTTTTTCAGAATAGGAAGAACCACCGGATAGATCATTAAGTAAAAAGGAGTCGTACGACTGGAGAAGTCTCCAAGCTCGAAATTTCTTCTCCTCCCTGTGAAGGAGTTGGACGGGTGCCAGAGGGCGGAAGAGGGACGGTGCTGAAACCGAAATTTGTAAATTTTGCGGTCACGTGGCAACATTAGATCACATAATTTGGAGATGCGTTCGTGCCCCAGGGCGCAACGCGATTAAAACTAGCGGTTAATGGGAGACCACGCTGAGAAGCTCCGACTAAAAAACTAAGCTCTTTGCCGTTCGCCTGACGACCGAGGCTGAAGACCTCTTCTCCTAGACGGGATCGGATGTCCTCCGGCCGCGGTGCGACAGACTGCCTCCCCAAACGCCTGCATGCGGACCCGGAGGTGGCTACCACGCCATATTCGGCGGAAATAAATGTTCTTCCTCCTCCTCTCTTCTAAATGCATGCGCAATGGTTTTCGCAAAAGTGAAGGCAGGCCTCAAGCAGCCAAGAGCTCGGGAAAATAACGCCGAAACATAACTGAATGATGGCCGCGCTAATGTACCTGGGAGGACAGCAGTTAGTTTTTAATAGTGATGCCGGCACTACTGAAAGCACGTGGTGTCTACAAAGGAAAGGCATGGGAAACGCAATGCCAGCGAAATGGGCGAAAACAATAAAGATTCATTTTTTTGTTCACTACAGGGATAATTCAAGAGTACTTTCCGGTCTAAATAATAAGTAAGAAGTAAGGGCCTGATTTTAGGCACCAAAAATATGCACTTTTTTAAGTGCATTTAGTCAACAAATGGCGAAAAATAGGGACTATAAATTTTAGCACAAATGCCAACAATATAAGATGCGAAGATCTGATATCGTCCTAATCTGAAGATATTCCGATATTAATATCTTCTGATATGAAGCTCCAAAGATCTGATATCGTGATATAGCCGAAACAACTGGACTTATGCAGAGACAGTGTGTTAAATGGTGTGGTTTCTTTCTTCCGGGAGCAATAACCTGATGCTTGTTCAAACCGATAAGGAGGGTGGTTCTGTTGTTTTACCGAATGAAATTGACACCAAGAAAGCGAAAGTAGCAGTGAATGAGTATTTCGTTCCTTTGAAGAAAAGGGAAATAAGAGTAAAGACCAAGTTCATTGCGTCCTGTAAGAGATTAGATCTGAGCACTCTTGCCAGGGTCAAAACTAACAGCCGAGGTTGCAGCTTAAGTACTTTTTTTACGGCCAAGAACCACAAACCGGATATTTCGTTCAAAACTATTGTTAGCGAAGAGGGTTCGTGGCAGAAGAATGTCAGCCATTTCTTGTTAAAGAAGCTTAAGAACCTTGTTTTCGACGACTACTTCCTCATCAAAAAGTTAGATTTATTGGGGTTTGGGGTTTAACGTCCCAAAGAGACTGAGGCTATGAGGGACGCCGTAGTGAAGGGCTCCGGAAATTTTGACCACCTGGGGTTCTTTCAAAACGTTAATCGATGCTGCAGTTTCTTAAGTGCAACAAAGAAATAGGCTTTGGTTTTCTTTTTCTTTTTACATGCAAGGCTAGTTTTATTACATATCTAAGGATCAACTTTTGTTTTCTGGTAAGGAATCATAGAAGAAAACGGGGGCGTGACTTTTCTAAACGCACATAGATTGTCCGTTGATAATTTTATAGCATTATTGCAGTTTTACTTAAGTTCTGTTTTTATTGTTTTTGACAACCAGCCCTTTTTGCAGCGCAGGGATATCTGCATAGGGCCATGTGGGGCTCCTATCCTTTGCGACATTTTTTTAGCCGATATAGACAAGCTTTTATATTTGGGTTTTAAAGGAGATCGGATATAGAATATTTTAGGTATGTTGATGATTTTTTACTACTTTTAAGAAACAAGACCACCTTCATCTACTCCTCTACAGTGGGTTAAGTTTTAGCTACTTTAAACAAACAGTGCCTTCGGTTGAGTTTTACCCATGGTCTGCCAGACGTCTCTGTTTTACAGATTTTAGATCTTAAGCTCACGTTCTGTGAAGGACACTTTTGCTGCGGCTATTGGCCACATGCCAAAAAGGAGCTTTTGCCTTACCATTCGGCGCACTCCAAGACAATCAAAATAGGAACAGCGTCGATGTGCATATAATCTGCTCTCCAAAAACCGTGGCCACATCAAATGCATCACAGGTTTAATAATCAGATGAGCAGGCTCCTGGATGCAGGGCTTTCGTATTCGGTCCTGACTGCCGTTTCTGAGACCCTGCTTCAAAAATTCACCTGTGGAACGCGAAGAAAAACGACCGAAGATTCCAAAAAGGCCCCTAGGCCTGAGGTTGCGCCCTATACCCACCGAATCATGCACAATCTCAAAAAGGTGGCGGGCAGGCACGACGTGCTGGTTCTTGTCTCGGCTCTCAACAAACTGAGAAAGATGTGCCTACAGATTTGCAATGCCAAAAAACGTGGATGTAGCAAAAATCATGAAATGTCATTTGCGAAGTGTTCCACTAGAGTTGTGTACCTTATTGCCATGTCACGTGGATATTTTCATATCGGCCAAACTGACCGTTGCGTCAGGGACTGTTTAGGAGAGCACGCCCTAAAATTAAAGAACTCAGATGACAAATACACACATTTGGTTGCGCACGTAAGTAAGTGCGAAGGATATAGGGCACAGTTTGAAGGGAGAAGGATTCTTGGCAAAAGTACTGACTGGACGGCGTGGATTAGTTTCGAAGCCTATTACATAGGGGAACTTGACAGTGAGTGATTGAGCACCCGCTATTTATTTCCCTTTGCCGCTCAGTTTGACTTTCTAGAAGCTGCTAAGTGTTGACGAAATGAAAAGAAAAAACTAAACTAACTTGATTTAGAGTGCTATACTTCTGCTTGCCTGCGCATGCTTCTTACTATGTTGGCTGCGTCATAAATCCTTGTTATATAACTTTCCCATCCTTTTCCCGCGTGTCTTCGCCTTACATAAGGTGTCACCTTCCCACAATAAAATCAGTTATCAGTTAGCACTTGTGTATGTGCGCCGTTTTCATGTGGTTGTCTATGTTTTCGCTTTAACGTTTTAGTAAATCATTACGCACCAACTCTCCCAGAAAGAAGTTTAATCTTTACCCATACGCGCTCAGATCGTTCGAGAGCCGTTTCGAAGCGCTTGACAGCGTCTTACCATCGGGCGTCTCGTTCTGAGAACGGAACTCATTTTACAAACTCGGAAAGCATGAGATGGGTGCCAAGAAATCATTTCTGCGTAATTTACACAAAATGTTCGAGAGTAAGGCTAATGGTATGACACACTCTATTTAACATATCGAGCACTTTATCATAACTAACCAATTTCAGCGAAAGTTAATGGGGCGCAGCAGTTGTCTTAATGGTCGGCGGACACTAGAAGGATACGTAACGCGTGGCAAGCAATTAATTATTGTCAATAAATTATAATTAGTTATAATTTTTCATTTTATTGATTACTTTTTTAAATGACAACGCTCTGAATGGCTGAATTATATTATTCTGTAATCGATTATTGGTATACTTTTTTCTTTTTCAGAACCGGTTCTAACCAACGGTACGGTTTCGATAACGTGAACTTGGCGGGAAAAAAATTTGCGCTAACGGGAATGAGGTGCGCTAACGAGCGGTAATTGTCACCTGCGTAGTTGTCGCGAGAACCGACTTGTTGACGATAGGCCATCCCGGAATGCCGCAAAACACAACATCCACAACCGGGGGCGGTACCGACGAGCCGTGACGAAAAGGCGCAACGCGGAGGTCTCGTTGCATCTCGCGTCAGGTGGAACTTGCGGTAGGGATATAACAAAGGATGCCCTTTCCCGGTTTCATGGAATACTACACTCCTCAAAGGCGCCTCCATACACCTACAAGCGCGCTGACCAACCCTGTCCTCAGTAGTGGCTGCGACCCGCCTACTTGTTCTGCTGTCAGTTTTGACAGTACAGCCACGCAGCCCAAGAAAAAACAATATATAAAAGACACAGACGCACAAACATGTGGCGGTCTGTGCATAAACGGGGCGCCTGGACTGACGCGCACAAGACACTTATACATTAATGGAACTACAGACTGAAATCAAACCTAGAAGTCTTTAACTTTCGTTCTTTCTGGTATGTTTGGAAACACTTTGTTTCCAGTTACGTTATAAACTTCCAGGCTGTTGTACCTTTGTAGACGAACTTTGAATTTAGGATATCTTTGTGCAGCCCTTTATTTTTTTCTTTCTGCTTTTGTAGTTCACTTTTTCTTTTCCGTTGATCTGCTGGCTCTCCTCGCAGGCTGACTTGTGAGGGTAAAAACAGCACAGCAAACCAACGACCCCAAAGTTCTGCTTTGCTTTCTTGTCACGGACTGATTATCATGCATAATATGATTGGACTGTAGATAGGAATCCAAAACCGCTGGCGAGCTTAACAATAAAATTACGATCACAACGGCTGAAAAGAAATCAGACTTTGAGCCGCTGTGCAAATATCTCATTGCCAATAAAAGCTATATTATGTTTGCCATCTTATAGCTTGAGTGTTGTGCCATACTCTGGGAGTTACTCGTACAGGCGCTGCCATAAGTAAACGGAGCACGCTGTTACGTTCTAAGTGCCATCACGCTTTCTCCATTGGTAATGAAGAAGCCTTGTTTGTCTACAAGAAAGCCCACCAACCTCCGCTACCAGCATGCGCGCACCAGTGCTGGAAATTTCAATTAGGTGACGCGTGAAGAATACTCGAAGACAGTTGCGTGCTCCGTTTACTTTTGTCCGCGCCTGTACATGTGTGTGCCCTGCTCAAAAATGTTGACCGGATAACTTGGCAGCCTCCTCAATATTATATCATTTCTCTCGTTTGTTACTTTTTCTGCTTCTCCATCTTCCTTTCCCAGCACACCTGGCTGACATACTGACCTACACGTGGCCATGATGTACGCACATATAGACGTCAGTGCGATTCGTTTTTATGCTCGTAAGGGTTGAAGTTCGCTGGTGTAGAGACGGATGAATGGAGAATAGTTTGCAGACGTGAGGACAGAAAAAAAAAACGAGAAGAATGGTGGAGAATCGGCCTTAGTAACCCGTCTCTGGACTGGCTTGCCCGAGTTGGTTATGTTAACTCTATGTGCTTGCCCATGCACACTAGGAGAGAGGATTAGGTTTGGTTCGGTTTGGTTTGGTTTGGTTTGGTTTATGGGGTTTAACGTCCCAAAGCGACTCAGGCTATGAGAGACGCCGTAGTGAAGGGCTTCGGAAATTTCGACCACCTGGGGTTCTTTAACGTGCACTGACATCGCACAGATCTCAAAACTTATCCGGGGAACGCAGACAGAGTAGAAGTGGCAATATAGGCTTATAATAGAGAGTTACAACATAGCGCGATCCGAGATCTGCTACCGTGAACCGCTTCCGCGGGGCGACATGGGGGCGCCAGATGGCGCCACATTCCCGTCAGCTGCATGCACGCCTGCCGCGTCGGGGCCAGTCAGCGTGTATTTAGTGCTGACCCGCGGGAGCGGGTTACGATAGCGTATCGCGGATCGCTCTATGTGGTAACTGCCTAATGATTTCTGTGCATGAAGGTACACTGAGGACAAATAGCTGTTGACCTGTGTCGAAATGGTTCCGTGTTCAAATCTCAGAAACCACTCTTACCGGGAACGGAGCTTTTACAAGCCAGCAACGACCAAGAACAAAATACATGTGTCGCCATCACCGCCGCATTTCGCAAATGAAATGCGCACGCCGACAACGAATATTCCAGGATCCCAGAGGCGGCGCTACACCGCCATTCACTAAACGGTGGCAATCCGACCTATTCGGTAAGGACGTCAGGAGTTTTATTCAACCGGTGCGAAGATTTTTGAATCCTAATTTCTGGCCGATAAATGAACCTTTTGCTGCTGCACAAATATGAACATGGTCAAAAAAAGGTAGAGAGTAAATTTTCACTAACGTTGACTGGATGGAGTTGCACGCAGTGGTGCTTCAAAATAAATTTTGGCGCATTAGGAATAGTAACGTTTTGCGTTAGGAACAAGGAGGATATATAAAACTTGCTGGAGTGTAAGCCGCCTATATGCGCCTATGCGGGAGAGTGAAGCCTTGACGGCCATCTTGCCAGTGGCAAAAAGCAGCAGTGCGCAACCGCGCTCGTGCTTCTTCGCGCTGCCTATGAAGTTGCTCGCGTTTACAAAACAATGAAAGCAAGCGGTTGGGGTTCTAAACGTTTATTTTTCATCCATCAGCAGCCAACTGGCATGTAGAAAGCAGTTAACGTGAACAAATATTAAGGAAAAAAAGCTTAATAATCAGACGCACAGTAAAAATAATGGTGAGAGGCAACCTACTGGTGATTGAAGATAATCACCCTTGACAGAACTGGTCTGACTTTATTCTTGATCAATTCCCGATTTCGTTCCTTTGTCATGTGGTGTATCCTCACTTTCACGTACTCTTCAGCGATTTTTTTGCACAAATTGTAGATATGATTGTCAAGAGGATCGAAGTCAAGGATGTGCTCCTCCAGTTTCTGGAACCACGTTTTCTCTGAGGACACACCCAGGACTTCCAAGATAAGGTGTTTTGCCGTTGCCAGCACCGTTGTAATGGCATCACATTCACCCTGCAGCCGTCGCAGCCCCTTCTCAACTGCCTCACACAGGCCAATGACGTCTTGCGACGGCGAAACAAGTCCACTCCGGCTCTTCTGCTTAATTAAAGGCGCAAGCGCATCAGAGTGCAGGGCTGTGATGCACTGATCGCATGTTGTCGTTGCACTAACTTTTCGCATAATGAAGCCTGCTATATATGGCACCACGGCACCGACAAAAGCCGAAAGATTTTCGGGCCAGTCAATGCGATGTGTGTAGTCGTGGTCATCGGGCTGCAGGACTGATGACCTGCGCATGTCAGTGACCGTGCTTTTTGCATCTACCATGGCTACAGTAGTGGTTGAATTCAAGATGGAGACGATGTCTTGGGAGCAGTTTCCAGAATTGGAAGACGTCACTTCCGTCTGAACCAACAGACGCTTGTATGCAGCCATGAACTGTGCAGCTGTTGGATTGTTTTTATGTCCCCCTCGTCCACGTATGGGCCCGAAGAAGTTCTCGGCGTGATCTTGACTGAGTTTGTGGGTCAGCAAGTATTTCAGCTGATCCTGGCCGACAAGCTAGTCGAACATTCTTTCGGTGCTTGCGATGCATATCAAAAAGCCAACAAATCCAGTTTTTTTTAGTCCTTCTGTAACTGGACGTCCTGCCGGATCTCTCAGCCCGTTTATGTACGCCCGGGTCTCCAAAAAGAATTGCTTCCAGCAGGATTCATTCTGCTTACGAAGAGGTGCCTTATAAGACCTTGCTAATGGGTTCCTGGAGTTCATGATGTCGAACAAGTGATCGAAAATTCTAATAAACTTTGATGTTGCGCTGGCACCCTTGAATTGTGGCAGCTTGAGCACTTGTTCGCAGAAGTCCAAGGCATCGGCAACTGAGGCACTGAGTGCTTGTACAGCATATCGGACCTTCATTTTTTGCTTTTCCCACTGAACGTGGACCTTTGTGAGCTTGTTGCCAAGACGCAAACCCTCTCCACGTTGCAAAGCCTCCAATGCTACTACATAAGCCCACTTCACATGCTTTCCTTCAGCGTCGATGAGGTGGCATACGGTTGCCAATGAGTTGCGGATGAGCTTAATCATATGGCAGGCATCTAAAATAACGTGAACATTTTAAGTGCAATCAGATGGGTTGACAAAGCTTGTAATAAACCCATCAGAGTCCGGTCGAAGCTGAGCACCTAAGCACTTAGCCATAGTGAAGTTCGATGAGGCACCGTCAAATGTAAGAGAGACAACTTCAGCCTGAACTGATGCAAGCTTCTCAATACATTGTTTGGTCAGCTCCGCCCTTTTGGTCAGCTCCGCCCTTTCGTGTACTTACAGGTGGAATGTGAGGCCACAACCCTTCTTCAGCCTGTTTGCACATCCGTAGGCAACGAAAGAGGCAACCATTATCAAACCGTTGGTGTTTGCATGCCCGTCGCGTCAGCTTGCACTCAAACAGCGCGCCAAAGAAGCAGCGCGAGCCGGCGTCAAGCGCGCTTTCTGCCACTGGCAAGATGGCGGCGGCCGGCTTCACTTGACAAGCGCCGCCTCCACTCCAGAAAGTTTTATATATCCTCCTTGGTTAGGAATAGCAACGAATAGTAACGTATAGTAACTTCATTCACTTCATCAAAGTGAATGAAGGGTAAATAAGTGAATTACTGCAGACTAATTGCGAATTAATTGGGATTTAAGGGGAATTAAAATGAATTCATTGCGAATGAAGTGGGTAATAAACGATATGCAAAATTGCTTGGCAGTCTGGCAACACCGCGCCCACAATTTCCGTTTTCCATCTTAGGTCGGTCGAGCGCGTCGAGCTGGTGCATCGTTTTCTATGCGCGCTTTCTTCTTGCGAGTGGAATTTCAACAGGCAAGCTTCAGCTGCTGCGTTGTTTTCACAGCTGATCTTTGACCAAACGTAGGTGCTTTCAATAAGCGCCAGCTTACTCCTACCGCGTCCTCAGCTTCGCTTGAAGTCTGGCGCTGATTATCGCAATAATCGGCACTCGAAAGTGGGTTGGAAAGTCGAACCGTGACCGTGTGCTGTTGTCGTTTTAATGCTCGCATTAAAGCAGCAGTTCAGGCATCACGCATTATCATGGCTATTTTATTCCCAGGTGGACACGAATTCATCTGGTAGGGTAGCGAGCGGTTATTTTGCGGTGAGTGCGCACGTGTGTTGACAAACTTCTGTGACAGTGCGAACTTTCGTTCGCGCCGACGCCAGGAGCTTCGTTCATTGCAGTATAATCACACAAGACCCTCGACCGGCTGCGTAATTCGATTCCTTTACTGTAATGTGCAATGCGCATCCGCGGTTTTCAACGTCACCGTTTCAGAGTCCGGCGTCGGTTGATTTTCGCCACAATTCGTTGAAACCGCGTCCTGCTTAAGACGCAGTCAGTCAGTCGACATTAAGAAGAGGAAAGTAGGCATGCACATATAATTCAAAATATTGTAAGCAAAGACGCAGCTTTTTTTTTTTCAGATAAGCACTGAGCCACCGCGGCGGCTTGATTAGAGAAAGATGCTACAGCTGTAGGTACATGCACGGACTCGATACGCTGGTCAAGCTGTGTGCGCAGGGGCGAAATTAGCATGTTCGGTTGCTTCCGAAACTTAATTAGCTTAATCCCAAACTTAGAAAAATGGCTTTGTTGCGAAACAAGCTGTTGGAGCTTACCACAACGATAATAAAATCTGATGGCCTGAAGCGTTCTCAGAACACTGTTGCACGTACTTTCTAGCTGAGAAATGCGTCCCTCCTTCATAAATTATTCGCTTCTTTTTTTTTTTGGATTTTCGTTGCCGCAGATATCGAAGGTATAGGAATCCTCAAGAAATAAAGCATTCGCACCTCAGTTTTTATACGTAGGGTGTATTGCTTCACAAAGACTCCTTAACGCGCGTAACATATGCGTATGGTCCAGAGTTTGCTCGCCCTTCTAAAACTAATTGAGCACGGGAAAAACTTAACTGAACACGTAGCAAACTAAGCAGTAATCGGCATATGGTTCTTCGAGTGAACTTATTTCGCCATGGCACGAGCGATTGACCCGCTCAAAAAAATTACCTTCTCTATTACGTTGTTCAAGTATGCGTCTGTATATATTCACGCCCGACCGGAGAGTTGATAAATGCACGAAATCGGCTTCTAATTTTGATCAGAGACAACAAAGGCTGTGGTCCCTATCTTAATTTAAACGCAAATCACCTCGAGAGATTTGTCAAAAATCAGCGCAGAAAGCGAAAGCTGCGCACTGATCCGCGTGCTGACACATGATACCTCGCATGGCGTTTTGTGTTACTAAAACGTTGGGACGGAGTAAAAGATACAAAAGCGAAAAGCTGGAACGCACCTAGTTCTAACACGTATCGTAGTGTCTTTTTACAGTGGAGAGGGTAGCGCAACACTGCATCGGCATTTTACTTTTCAAACGAAGCGCAGACGTTTTAACCCAAGGCTGGGCAGCGGTTTCGTTTTCTGTACCGTACCAACATGGAGGACTTAGTTCTCGGAGCGCCGAGAGATGGCGCTGCGCATTTCGCATATCGTCTATTAAGTAACCAATTAAAAACAAAAAGCGAATTGAAATGAGGAGGCTCCATTGCTTTCGCGTTACTCCAATGCGGGTTACCGCAGTGATCTCGCATTATTTCCCTTTGTTTTGTAGTGCGGGTGAGACGCAGCTGTTCCAAGTGCGTTTATTAAGTTTTTTTTTTTGTCCCGCCATCCTTTGACGCAAGCATGTGAGAGGGGGATCAAAAAACCTAATCGTGCGCGTCCTGAGGCCCTCTCCTCACTCTCTCATTCCTCTACACTATCCTCTCGGTTTTGCTGCGCAGCTGTTTCCTGTCGTAGACCGAACTCCAGTGCACACCGGAGTATTTTTCTAGTTCCAAAGTGGCACATTCGCATTTTCTGTGTTGGTATACGCTAAAAGCCTACATCGTTCAGGTTAGAATGGCGCTCTATGCATGTGGAAGGAACGTTGCGTCTGCCTTGTATGTTGGATGCCTGAACTGGGCCGAGCGGACTGCGCGGTCGGTTAGCCCATCCGGAAAGTGTTCCGTCCATGGTGAAGGCAAACCAGTGAACGCGTCAGGACATGGTGCAGATTCAGAGCTTCGTTCTGCGAACGAGGCGGTGAAACAGAATTACCGGCGAGGTCGGCTCAGAGCCACGTCAGCTTTGGCATTCGTGGTGGTTCTCGTTGCGACGGGCGTGATGTGGCCTTCTCGGCGGAAGCAACCACACATTGTTTTCATACTGGCCGATGACCTGGTGAGTCCAATAGCCTCCCGTGGCGAAACATTCTCTTGTACCCTGAAAGCCACCCCCCCCCCCCCCCTTTTTTCATTAGATGGTTCACAGTTTTACGCGTGTGTTCGGCAGGCAGGTGTAGGCAAAAGAGTAATACAGAATCTGGCAGCGCAAAAAAAGAGAGAACTGAGGCCGATGGTTGTTCTGCTCCCGAGTTGTCTAGCCGAAAGGTCAAGAGTATTGCACCGAATAAATTGGGTAATGAGATGGCACTAAATAAAAAACTGCTGTGGAGCTATTTCAATCTATCGCACCTTAAGTGCATGTTCAATTCCGTCTAATATATGCTTTTTAGTAGGCTTGGTGTCTATACTGCAGCTTCGGCAATATACTAGCGTAAGATCGCATAGGGGTTCTCTTATGCGCAGCAAGTCGAAGAAAGTTTCAACCGCTATATTGGTACCTTCGAGCGCTCGAGGGCGAAACGTCTGCCATCTCTAGTCAAATAATCCACTAAACCATCATGAATGTGCATTTTTTAAGGACAGCATAGCCTTTGTAAACAGGATTGCGCAGCTGGTCTACGTGGAGTATGCAGAGTTCAAATTTTGACCTGTATGTATGCCAGCGCCGTTAAGGTCTCGACGAAAGCTATTATGTTCATTCGGCAGGGATGGAATGATCTTAGCTACCAGGGGAGCCACCAGATCAGGACGCCCAACATCGACGCGCTTGCATGGAACGGCGTGCGCCTCAACCGACTGTATTACCAGCCTCTTTGCTCGCCGTCCAGATCAGCCCTCATGACTGGGCGCTACCCGATACACACGGGCAAGTATACAGCTAAGGATGCGCATCTTTCGTCTAAAGTCGCCAGGCTTCGGGGTCTGCTTTTGAGCAGCGCAGTGAGAGACTTACGGCGCCTATGAAGCTATCAAGATGATAGGGGTGAGAGTGAGACTCCCCCACCCTATCCACAGGGTTGGCACTTCGGCAGAGTCGCAAACATTGCACTACGAGGCTCAAAGGAGACGCTGCACGTGCAACGACTACCGCTGTATGAGGACCTTTCTGCCTGAAGTATGCCGGAAGCGAAAGCTTCGTTTGTCAAAATCTTTCCAAAAATACATTGGCCTAGGTGAGCCCGAGTTGTAGGAAGCGCAGTGTTGACGGTGGAACAACTAGTATCGAAATAGATTACTTAGAGCGGGTTCTCTAATGGGCAGAGGTACAGAGGGATTTACAGTTATTGAAAGTACTGAAATCCCCTTAGTGCCGTTGGTTCGATACAGACGAAGAATTAGCTTAGAGTTCTTTGAATTACAGTAAAATTAAATATAACCTGCAAGGAGTCACATGTGAAAGCAACATGCAACGTTTAGTTTTTCAGCATCAATGGGAAAGCTGAAGCAGGTGAGGCCCAGTTAACGTCTGGCAACGTTAAATCTATTGCCAATATCATCAGTCTTCTTGTTTAACATATAGCTGTTAGATAGCCTCTATGATTATTTAGGACGACAATGCAGTTGAGGTGTGTTTATGACCAAGAACATATAGGGTCCTGTTAATGCAGTCCTTGCAGAATATTTGACTTGCAGTCTTTCTACGTCCGGCATACTTGAGTAGCAAGACTATTCCTCCTTCATTTCTGTCCCGATACTTGTAGAACAGTTTGTACGAGTGTTTCTGTAAAAAATGCAGCGGATGTCATTCCGTACTGGATCAATGCAAATTATTTGACGTTAAACTGAATTTATCACTACATTTCTATAGCTGAACTCTTTCGAGGTCAATTACTCCCGCTGATTTTTCGTATTTTCCCTCTGCTCAGGAATGCAGAACTTCGTCATTTTGCAAAACGAACCCCGCGGCCTACCACTGCACTTCAAATTGCTTCCTGAGTGGTTGAACGGCCTGGGCTACACGTCCTATATGGTGGGAAAGGTCAGTGTGTTGACTGTGACCATCATCGCTCGAGCCAAACTGCTGTCGCTGGTGTAAGATTATGCTTAGTTTTCCTTTTCACATTAAATCATTCAGATGGGAAAAAGGGTCCCCCCTGCGTTCCTATCTAAATTCTAAGTGAGTCCCTCGCAAAACTTCCCATCCCTATCCGTCATCTGTATAGCATCGATGGCGTAGAGGTAGAGCATACGCCTCGCCTGCAGGAAAGGACCGCAGTTCCAATCACGATGTCACTCAACTCTCCGCAGGATAAAGAAAAATCCGACTGTCGATGGAATTGAATGACCAAGCCTGAGGTGCGGATTGATCCCGGCGACCAGAGCCGCAAACGCACCCTCTCACCAGAACAGGATTTGGGCACCGTTGTTTAGTACTTGGCAGCGGCATGTTATAAGAAAACGCAAGTTAACGCAGGGCCCTAAGTCCCAGAGACTGCGGCGTACATTACCATGGCCGCGGTCAGATCTGGGTTGCAGCGGACGGTGATAAGAATCACTGACTCAGGACAGGCCACCATTAGGAAGTCAACCTGTCAACGTTTAACGCTGGAACCCTATAACTTAGGGCAAACCTAGCACTACTGTTCGACGAACTAGTGGATAATAAATGGGATGTAATAGGGCTTCGTGAGCATATGAAGACTAACCCCCGTATTCACAAATGTTCCTTTCCTTAAAGCGTTAAGTGGGCCTTCGGCAAGGACGGCCTAAGTTGAAACGTAAGATAAGGCTGAAGTCAGCCTCAAAAACCAACCTTACGCGATTTTAAGGGCGCCTTACGAAAAGGGGCTCCTATCCGAAAATGTTGGTGATATGGGAGCGAGGCTACTCGCGTTTTTATGTTGGAATCATCTGGAGATACACGTATAATTTATTCCTACGACAAAAAGTGAATAAAAATTTCTCCTAGCACGCTTGCAAGTAAGCATCAGAGATTTTAGGCAAACAATTTTCCGATTTTGACATTTTTTCTTCTTTTGCAGGCCACCCTGTAGTGTAGCCGTCACAATAATGTGCTTGTTGATTTCACGTCGCCCGCCTCTTTTGCGAGTGTTTGCTTCTCGACGTCGGTTCGACAATCATGTTCGACAATCGAGTTACAATCCTGGAAGCTGTCGGCTGCGACACGTTTACAAGGTCTCTGGACGCTGACCAATTCCGAAGCGCCCTCAGCTGCGGCATCGATGAAAAACAGTTAGGCTTAGCGACGACTACGGCAGTCAGGGAGAAACGTTTGCCGGGGGGCAGCGCAGTTCGTCGCTCGGCAGTTCGTCGCTCGGCGTGTCCGCGGGCGGCGTCGTTGCCGAAAGCTCGACTGTCTCGCTGATTGGTTCAGCGGCTTGCGTCTCGCAGTCGCAAGGCTGGAAAATCGAGCAGCGAGCAACTTGCCTGCGCGTCGTCCGCCACTTCTTTCGTGAACGGTAGGGACAGACTCACTGGCTCTCCGAAGACCGCGGCCGCATACTCGCGTGTTCACGGAGAGTGGACCATCCTGTACATACGCTTTGGTTTTGGTTTTACATTACGGCCTTCGTACTACCTCCTTTTTGTTTCGCCGAGTCGGCGTCTGTCAACGCGGAGATCGCGCCTCGCGCAACTCCTGTCGCACTCGAACACGAAGCTAGCAGGGCGTCCGCTCCGGCGGCGCGCCTAGTTTCCGCGGCTCGCCGCTGCGGCGCTGGCGTCCCGCTCCCGAGGGAGCACTAGCATTCCAATCGCAAAATGGGAGGTGGCAAATCTACGCGCTCCGTATGCGATCCGACGGAGCGGTCTTGATCTGCCATTGGAATTCAGCATCACTGAAGTCGTCATCGTAGCACGCCGCCATGTTGAACTGTGGTAAGGAGCAGTTTAAGGTGCCTGGGTTGGCACCTTAAATGGCTCCCTTTACCTGAATTTTAAGTTGGACTAAAGGGGACCGTTAAGGGTAAGGTCTGTTTCTGAAACGCGTTAAGGAGCAGAAAAGTGAAGGGGCGCTAAAGATAAGGGCAAGTGTGGTTTGTGAATACGGGGGTAAAGCCCCTTGATAAAAGAAAGTAGCGACACTCTCCTCCGCGCGGAGCTTTCCTCCTCGTTTCTCCTCGCCCGCCGGCTCCCAGCGCTGCACACGGCACGCTTTTTCGTCCAGGCGCCCGTAGCCAATCCGCAGCATCGAAAGCTGGCGCGCGTTTTGAGGGCGGCCGCCTTGAGTTACCAGATCTTCATGGATGCCAGTAAAAGCATTGGTAGTGCTGAAAGTTACTTTGTGGGTATTTTGGTTTTTCCTGGCGGAATCATGAATACGGCGAAACCATCCTCACGTCTATTTCTGCAGTTAAGTGCACAGCAACCCGGCATACTGCGAGCGCTCAGCGCAGAAAACTGTTGCCAAGGGGCTTTGCAGAAAACGAAGTGTGCTCCGTCCGCTGCGTCCAGACAAGACGAAGAATGCCGCGAACGGATAACAAAATTGCAAGCACAGTCACAACCGGCGCGCGCTTCCGTGGGCAACGGCAGGAATCGACGTGAAGCGAAACCAGGCAGGACGAAAAATGACGCGCACTAAAAACAAAATGACAAGCAAAATCACAACCGGCGCACGTTTCCATGGGCAACGGCAAGGAGACCAATCGGCGTGAAGCGAAACACGGCTGGACGAAAAATGGCGCGCCCAGAAAACAAAATACTAAGCAAAAACACCAACCGCCCGCGTTTCCATAGGCAACGCCAGGGAGACCAATCGGCGTGAAGCGAAACCTGGCTTCCACCCAACGCCCGAGGCCCGGCAGCGCAGAGGCGAGGAGGAAGCGAGGAGGTCGCGCGGCGGCGGCAAAGTTCTAAGGTTTGCGGTACTTTATATTATCAAGGGGCTTTAATGAGGACAGGTGAAGCATATACGTTTTAAAGAGTGGCACGTGGTATACTGTCGTGGTTTAGTGGGCCGACGAGAGCGAAGTGGCGGTTCATAAATGATAAGGATATGGTTTGGTTTTGTGGGGTTTAACGTCCCAAAGCGACTAAGGCTATGAGAGACGCCGTAGTGGAGGGCTCCGGGAATTTCGACCACCTGGGGTTCTTTAACGTGCACTGACATCGCACAGTACACGGGCCTCAAGAATTCTTCCTCCAAAGAAATTCTAGCCGCCGCGGCCGGGATCGAACCCGCGTCTTTTGGGTCAGCAGCCGAGCACCATAGCCACTGAGCCACCGCGGCGGCATAAGGATATGTTTGGCAACATAAAGGAATTCTACAGCAGTAATCAGAGGGTGGCAGTTACTGCAACAGAATTTAATCAGACATACAAGTTGGAGGAGTACAAGTGGGAGTTTGAGGATAGCGCTTGTCTGCATCGTCCTGCACGTCGTTCGTGTCCCTATTGCGCCATTTTTCATCATAAAGGTTTTTACGATCCTGTGCATCAAGATTTAATCATGATGACAAAACAGTCGAAAGGTTTCATGAAGGCATGCATTCAGTAATGAGTAGAATAAAAACGCAGTACACTGTCCTAATAAGTGACTTCAATGCTAAGGAGGGCAAGAAGCAGGCAGGCGACCGGGCAGTGGGGAATTATGGCATAGGTTCTCGGAATAGCAGGGGGAGTTATGAGTACAGGTAGCAGAACGGGAAGGTTTATCCATCATGTATTCCTTATTCTGCAAACACAAGAACCTGAAATGGGCTTAGAAGAACCCAAACAGCGAGAATAGAAATGAAATAGACTTTATATTGTAAGCGCACCCTCTCATAATGAAGGTTGTGGAGGTGCTCGGTAAGATGAGAAACGAGGTCTCGAATTAGCCTAGACTAGAACAGGGAACAAAGGAAACTAATAAGGAAGAAGGTCATCTACGAGTTATCGATGACAGGGAAAGTGGAGGAATTTAGAATCCCGCTGAAGAACAGATATCATGCTTTACCGCAGGGGGATGTGTTCGAGAGGTGAACCACGCCTGAGTAAATATCATTACGGAGTGCGTAATAAAACTAGTAGATAGCTTAGCTATACAGGATACTGGCAAGCTCCCTCGGGAGACAAAAGGCCTGATTAAGAAACGGCAGGGTATGAAAGCCTGTACACCATAGAAAAGATAGCCTGCCAGAACTGTGACCCGTTATCAATAAGCATAAGGTAAAAGACAATAAGGATCGGTAATATGGAGAGGATCGAGCAGGCTCCAAACATGGAAGGCAGCCTAAAAGTGGTCAAGAGGATATTTGTCATTGGCAAATATCAGATGTACTCCCTGTCAGAGAAGGAGGGCAGTTTCATAAGTAAGACAGTTAGAATAGCTAAAAATTTCTACGCAGCTCAATATCGCCGCGCAAATAAGTCGAGCCCACTTATAACAGCCGCATATATAACGAACGCTCGCTTAGTACGAACGAGGGCGGTGCTACCGTCAAAATATATATTGGGGCAATGGCACAGTGTCTCACATAGAACGAACTGTTGTGGCCTCAACACTCGGTTAGAGCGAACGCGAAGCTGTCGGGCCCCCGTAGTTGACCGAGCCGGCGGTGTTTGGCGCGGTTTCGCTCGACTGCGAACCCGCGGCAGGCGAATTTCGCGCACTTTGTGTTCCCCTCGCGTCGTTGGCAACGCGTCGTTGACACGCAGCTGGCCGGACCTGACGTTGCCTGGGACGATTTCGTTTCTGCTGATGATGACGCCGACATTGCGGAGCCATGCACTGACGAAGCTATTGTGCGTGAAGTGCGAGCCCTTCCTGACTGCCCAGAGACCGACGAGGACGATGACGAGGATGCTGCTCTACCGCCGGTTGCTGTGAACGCTTCAACCGCGATCGGTTACATCGCGTCGCTTAAAGAACTCGTGTGCAGCAGAGGCCTTGGCGATGAACATATTACCGCGCTGGAAAAATTAGAAACGGCAGTGATGCGATCAGCTTTGAAGAAGCAGACATTCATCACGGACTTTTTTCAAAAATAAAGTTAACTTTCGTCTCGCTTGCTCTTTTAGCCCGTATTATAGGTGGTCCACTTACTACGAACTTTGGATACAACGAACAAATGCCGCGTGACGATCAAGTTCGTTATAAGTGGGCTCAACTGTATTCAAGATGCTAACGATGTGGCCAGAGGTGTGGGTGAGAAGATCCCGTCAGTAAAGAAAGAAGTCAACAAAGCGTTATCTGCAATACAAATGGGAAAAGGGCGGTTTAGGATTAGGTGACTGCCGATTTGTTGAGGGATGATGTGGATATTGTGTTAGAAAAGGTTCCCACCATGTATACGCAGTGCCTCATGACCTCAAGAATACCGACATCTTGGACAGTGTAGCATCATCTTAATCCATAAAAATTGGACGTCAAGGTATTGAAAAAATGCACACGGACAACTTACTGCACGTTGTTTTGTAGGTATTTCCTAAGTTATTAGGTAAATGAAATAAATACACCTTAGATTTCTTTTAACCAATGAGCCAGGTGGGCGTTCGGAAGGGCTACTCAACAATGAACCATATTCGCCCCATCGATCAGGTTATGCAGAAATGCGCAGTATATAATCAACCTCTGCATCTAGCCTTAATAGATTACGAGAAAGCTTTTGACTGAATCGAAACCTCAGCAGTTTTGGAGGCATAGTGTCAACAAGGTGTAAAAGAGGCATGTGCAAAGGTACCGAAAAATATCTTTAGCTGCTGTACAGCGACCATCAGGGAAAGAGCAAAAACACAAATCAGGAAGCCTGTCAGGCAAGGCCACACCACCACTCCAGTACTATTCACAATGTGTTTACCGGAGATATTCAGAGAACTGGATTGGTAAGACTGGGGATAAAAGCTAGCGGGAATACCTCTGTAATTCCTGATTCACTGATGACAGTGAGCTGCTAAGAAATTCAGGGCCCGAATCGCAAAGCATGATCGAGGACCTAGACAAGCAAATCAAAACGAATGGTTTAAAAATTTTATAAAAAGATGAAAGTTATCTTCAATAGCTTCGGTAACGAATAAGAACGCTAATAAGCTTCAATAGCTTCGGTAGAATAGGTAACGAAAGATGTGGTACACCATTCCGTTTTCTTTCTTCGAAACGCAGGACGTTGTGAAGTCGAGATATTTTGTAAAGGAAGTCGAGTTCTCCAGGCAAGAAAACTGTGTTACAGAGACGTGGAGTAAAGTGTACACGCCGATAATAATTGCAGTTTGTTTAAATCTCATGCTTTGTTTCCCACAAGGTGCGCGATGGGGAACCTTCGGGACCCAAAGGAGAAGTAGATTAGGCGAAAGGAATTTCATGGCACTTTTAAGCAGTTCCTAAAATGTCATTGCCGCTGTTTTCCTACTCTTTGCTTAAAATGTGTTCCCACCGCTGATTTTTGTGAAAAGTCATGCGGCATAGTACCCGGGAGCTAAACTAGAGCTGACCATGCTCAGGAAGCGTAAATCTAAGGAAAATTTGCTCGAATTTCGCTCACTTTTGTGGAGAAAAAAAAACGTGCGTGTAAATTAGCATACTGCTCTTGAAATGAGAGCGGGTGTTCATGAGAACTAAACCTTGTCTTTCTGTGCTGACTGCTTCTGCAAGCGCGACAGTCATCTGCAAACAGATATCTCCAAATTTCACGAGTAAATTCGCTTAGTGCTCAATATTGCGGCTCCTGCAGTGGCATCTTGGCTTCTACAAGTCTGAATACACACCCACCAGACGAGGCTTTTCCAGCCATGTGGGATCCTGGGGCGGCTTCGTGGACTACTACAATCACGGTCGAGATACGGTAAGCTAAACTTTGCAAAATAGGAAAACAAAGCTGTAGACGACACGGTATATCTGAAGGCAAATCTTCAAAGTTGTTCTTGTTGAAGACAGAAATTGAGGCTTTGTCTCAGTGTCAGCAAGGACCAAGTGCAAAAAGATAGAAACAGTAATACTTAATAGCGTAACTCGATTCACTTCTTCATGCTTAAGGCCGGTCTTTATTCATTTACCCAAATATGCTCGGGACTTATCTGGGACCTACAAAGTCAATGAGAAATCAGCGTTATTTCTAGCTGAAAAATTTTAAACACCTTAAGCCTGTCCATGGTCCAAACGATCACAAGGGAAAAAAATTAGGGCGCCCTTAACCTCCGCCTTAAGCTTATGACGCGGTAACGGCCTGTGGTCCTCTCTAATTACACACATATTCCTCCTTATGCAGTCCTAGGATCCCCCCCCCCCCCCTCCAACCACAGAACGTACATATAAACACCCGGTTGTTCGCGTGCGTTATTTTCCTTTTCGGCACCATTTCTATGTAGAGCCGCCGCGGTGGCTCAGTGGTTATGGTGCTTGGCTGCTGCCCGAAATACACGGGTTCGATCCCGGCCGCGGCGGTTGCATTTCGGTGCTAGAGGCCCGTGTATTGTGCGATGTCAGTGCACGTTAAAGGACCCCAGGTGGTCGAAATTTCCGGAGCCCTTCAACTATGGCGTCCCTCAAACCCTCAGTCGACGTGTCCTAGTCAGTATCGTGACTGGCTCGCAGCCGAAGGGTCTTGTGCTCGAAGGCCGCCTAAAATTCTTAATTTTTCTACAAGCGCAATCAGTTCCTTTCTGAAGTTCAACTATTTGAGACTTGCGGCGGCCTTTAATTCGCATTATAGGTCACGTTTTAATCCCTTTCATTCCACGCATGATGACACGTTTAACGTAAGCGTTGTTGGTTCTTTGAAATTCCCGCGCGAGTTCTTGTGCAGTGACGTGATAATCCTGTCGACCAAACAGATTTTAGCGCTCAACGCCACCGACTATTCTGCGACACGAGCTCCTTTAACGCTTACTCGTGAAAACGTGTTGAAGAGCCGGATGGTTCATTAAAGTCTTCCACTTTGTATCAAAATATTTCTTTAAATGTAGCGCGCAGAGTGACATCAGCGAAACATTAAAGGAGCTATAGATGTCCCCATTTCAACCGTCTAAGTACTAACTAGTACTAGTAACTGGTGCACACAAAGAGATAGGTGGAGCATGAAATTGAGATTGAATGAAATTTTTGTTTTTGAGGGTTCGATAACAAAAACACAACAATGAAAGCTCCCTCGTGGAGAAATAAATGACGAAATTTTGTTATAATTCCTGAAAGTATCGCGAGTGAGGTGCGCCGAGAAGTTGAATAAAACCAAAACTATAGCGTGTGCACAATATATCCGGTGTGGAAATATTTCTGACACATGAAGAAACCGTATCCCTAGCATGAAGTTAAATTCTAGAAGGATGGCAATGATTACGGTGTCGTAAATGTCCTGTAAAATCCTCTCCTGCATTACCGAAGGCAGTCAATAATTTGGCAGCCTTCCAATAAATAAGAAGACCAACTGTAATAGTTGAAGACTTCTCTGTTCTAATTAGTTAACCATGCCTCTTAGCTATAGCACGTCTTAGCTGTATTCTGATGCATTATACTGCTCTCAGTTCTAAGACTAAAAAAAGCTCTCTTAAACTCAAAAATCGTATTTTAAAAAATTGCTGCCACTTTGCTGTTAAGCATCCCGTATTAAAAAAAAATCATCAGGCTCACGCTAATTCATCTTAAATACGTACCATCGCACAAACAGTGCACATAATCTGGGCTCCAAATCAGTTTTCATTTCTAGTGGTTTCGACATTGAAATGTTGCTTTGCACGCGTCACCGTTTGGTGTCAAAGGCTTACTGGATAAAGATGTTAAGCAACGACAATTTTCGCAGCTTGATATGCCGCACGGCCTGGATTTTTGGCGGGGTCTCGAGCCATCCAGGAGTGACGATGGAGTGTACTACACACACATCGTCAGCGAAGAGGCTGTGTCCATAATCAGAAGCCATCCGAAGGACAGGGTGCGCACACTTCCTTGCTCTTATGTCTGCCAAAACCGTGTCGTTAGGTCCTAAAATTGTTTCTCGTCGAAAGATTAAGAAACGGCAGATGCGCCACTAAACGTGCTGCTTTTTACCCAGCTTTTTACGTTTCGTTTCTGAGCCACGGCCTGAAAGTTCAGCCAGTGTGCATGATAGCTTAGTTAGTAAGCACCATGTGGCTTCTCACGCAGCTAGCCACTCAATGTTAGTAGCATGAAAGCCATGCGGCATGTATGCGCTAAGCAGGTCTAGCGTTGTATTGCTAAGAGCTGTCAGCACGATTTAAAATAGTAATGAAGTGACATGAAATAAAACCTCGAGTGTTGAAATTGATTTTAAAAAAAAAACAAGACAATCAAAAGCTTGTCCAGCGTCTGTGATTTCACCGATTTTGAGACACACCTAATAGACAATGAGTAAAGCGCATTGAACAGGAAGGTAAGGCTTCTCAGCGTATGGCGATTTGCTTTCACTACTGCTCTTCATAATATTATAATTTTACTGATGCTGATTGTAAGCAAATGCTATTCGCGCTGCTCTTTGTGACATATGTGTAACTCCTAGGCTCTCAGGTAAACTTCCCTCTCACTAGTAGCAGCGGTGAGTACTGCGCCCTTGAAGGGTGAAGAATTATTTTTTTAAATTGGCAAATTCACGTTCTTTAAATGACTTACACACACGCATCGCACCAGAAAAACATATATCCGTCGTCGATGAGCGCTTATTAACGCACCCCAGTCCTAACAGCTGAGCAGGGCCGTCTCCCAGTCCTCCCGTGCAGGGTGCACCCGTGTGCTGTGCGATGTCAGTGCACGTTAAAGACCCCCAGGTGGTCTAAATTATTCCGGAGCACCCCACTACGGCACCTCTTTCTCTCTTTCTTCTGTCACTCCCTCCTTTATCCCTTCCCTTAGGGCGCGGTTCTGGTGTCCATCGAGTTCTGAGACAGTTACTGCGCCATTCCCTTTCCTCAAAAACTAATTTTTAGTTTACAGTTATCTTATCTGACTGAGAAGCTGGCGACGTCGCTGGCGCAATTAGGATGCGAACCTGCGATCTAAAAAGTTTTTGACGAGCTCTTTGCTAAGGTGGCATTTTTGCCTTGAGAAAACGTTTTGTGCAGGAAATTCCTGTAACCCGCAGAACCTGTACTTCTTAAACTGAGCACAGTTTTGTTGAGGCGAGCCTGCAACGCGAATGTTTTTTTTTTTTTTCCTGCCAGCGATTTGAGGGGAGTAGCTCCTGTAGCGCCTCACAGAGCATGCATCAATTTACTAATGCATGCATGCTCTTGCAGCCCATGTTCCTCTATCTGGCTCATCTGGCGCCGCACTTTGGCACCAAAAGGGAGCGACTCCAGGTTCCCGAACAATACCTGCGGGGATACGAAGGCATCGGACATGTCAACAGGACCCTGTACGCCGGTGCGGTATACTGCAAAACATGACTGCGCAGTCTGCCACAATACAAAACTGTTTTTACGAAGAATTGCATGGTTGATGACAGCCAAATATATTTTACTCATTCTCTATTGAAATTCCTCGATACATTAGTAGTGTTAATGGCATTCGCTGTATGTTACAATTTTGTCACATGTGAATAATACTGAAGAGGTCAGTGCGTCTTAAATCCATTAGATCAGTGATGTTACGTTCTTGGTTTGTAGTGTATGAGGGCATGCCCTGCTACATAAATCACTGATAGTATTTATGCAGACGTGAAGAATTCACTAAAGCCTACCGTGGCAGCTGCGGTGGTTCAGTGGTTATCGTGCTCGGCTGCTGGCCGAAAGACGTGTGTTCGATCCCGACCACGGCGGTCGGTATCGAACCCACGTCTTTCGGGCGGCGGTCGGGATCGATGGAGGCCAAATTCGAGAGGCCCGTATACTGTGTAATTTCAGTGCATGTCAAAGAACCCCAGGTGGGCGAAATTTCCGAAGCCCTTCGCTACGGCGTCCCTAATAGACGGAGTAGCTTTGGGGCGTTAAACTCCCATAAACCATAAACCAAACTAAAGCCTACCACTTCACAAGCTGTAGCTCTTGGGCAACGTTAGCGCTTATGACAGTAACTCAAGGTCATAGTGTAAGATATGCAGGTTGTATCAGCTAAAATGGATGAGGATAAAGAACAATGAAATATACTGTCGTTGAAAGCTGAAATCAAGTGGATGTTGTTAGGAGTATGTAAAGTTCCTGCTAGTATCTTTTACTTGAACCTACTTTAATCGCTAGTCGACATAACCAATTAACATCTTAAATATTGCTTTAAACAATCAAGTGTGCGTTAGAAAGTTGTGAGGCGCCATGAAAATGGCCCGACCCATGTGCACTTCCGACGAGGTAGCCGTAGCGTGGGCCTTTTTATCTCGTAAAAGTGAAAGCCTGCATAATTTTAAAAATGCCACGTGACAGCGCGCTCCCGACGCTCAAATAAGCCTCAATTACAGCGCTCTAACCACCTCCTTATTAAGTCGTTGCCAGATTAACGCCTTCTGAGCTGCCCACGATATATCTTCGCGTTGCTCCTGGTTCCGAGAAGGTTTCAGTGGCTGCTGACAGCGCGCTTTATCGGCGCGCTGCCACGGTGCGTAGAAGCACGTTGAAAGAGTTTATTGATTAATATCGACTAATTAATAAATTCAGCGCAAACAAAAAAATGCCAGCCGGTACGTTAGGTAACTCTAAAAAAAATCATTTTATTTCAGTGCGGAAGAACGCCTTGCTTTTTCTTCATATTTTGATCCATTTTAGCTGGGACGCCCTGTATAGGTCGAAATACAGCGACCAGCAACATGAAAAGTCCTCTATTTCCTCTAGGCCCCACGAAGTAGCTCTTCGCTAAGCGACCTATTTTCTTGCGTTATTTTAGCCTCTTACATGGGTAAAAACCAGCTCCCTAATGAAAAAGAACTAACTCTCGCCTGGCCTTCTCTCGTTCTTTCATTTGCTCACCCCTTCGTTATCTCGCTCCTTTGCCGCCGCCCCTTGCACTCGTCACTGCCTGCCCGGTTCAGTGCCCCGGTAAAAAAAATAATAATAAGAGACGCTTACCGCACGCGTATGGTGTAGATGCCCTCGACGGTGATGGGCTGGCCAAACGCCTAAAATAACCGCGCACGATAGCATTTGGTTTCTGTGGCAACGAGATATTTCATGTATGTTCTTTTTTTTTACCGACGAACATTGATCGCTACACGGATAGAAGGCACTACTATCAAAGCTCGGATCCATGTGGCGAGGGGGTGCTTTATCTGGGCGCTGGCGCCCAGTGCGTTCCGCGTGCTGTGCTAGCGCTTACGTAACTCTCACCGGGCTCGAGGTTAAACTCATGCGGTCATATGGGACCTTCAGTATCGATAAAAGTTTTTCGCGACAATTCCGCACTGTTTTGTGATTTTTTTCAAGTCCTCCCTAATTCTGCCATCAGCCTATCACACGCGCACTTGTATGCTCGACCACGAAAATGGAATTAAAACCGCGTGAACGCGTACTTGAAAGCACGTCACCCTGGGATGAACTCGAGGCTGTCCAGGCGTATCGTATGTGACCTCCACACAAATCACTGCGCTTGGGCTCTCCTGTGCTTGACGGCTGCCCCATGCAGCACGCTATTCTGCCTCGTGCGGGGAGCCCGAAAACTCTCCGCATGACGTCAGTAGCCATTTGTCAAGCACTCAAGACTTCTCCACATTCCCCGCGTGTTCAGTCGCTTGGAAACGCTTAATTATAAATAAGAGGCAGGCATCATTACGTAGTGCGCAGTAGAAGTAGGCGGCAGCATGGCTCAACAGGATACCGGCAAGCTATCTCAGGAGACGAAAGATGTGACCAAGAAAAGCCAGAGCATGAAAGCGCTTAACCCCACGGACAGAATATAGCTGGCAGAGATATCAAACTTAATAAATAAGCGCAAGGTGTCCGACATTAGGAGCTTTAACATGGAGAGAATCGAGCATGCTCTAAAGAACGGAGGTAGCCTAAAAGCAGTCAAGATGAAACTAAGCCTAGGTAAAAACCAGATGAATGCAGTAAGACTGAAAGAGGACAGTGACAGCAATATGGTCAAGACAGTTAAAGTAGCCGAAGAGTTCTACACAAATCTATATAGCAGCCAATGTAATCACAATGTTAATGAGAGAGGCAGTAAGGCACAGCAATGGGACATCCCGCCGGTAACGAAAGAAAAATTAAAAGAAGCCTTAGGAGCAATGCAAGCGGGCAGGAATCAGCTACTAAGGATCAGGTAACAGCAAAACTGTTGACGGGCGGAACGAAGACTGTGAGAGAAAAGCTAGCCACCCTATATACGCGATGCTTTATGACCTCGAGCGTACGAGAAGCGCCCATTGCATGATTGCGTCTCGTTAGAATATAGGACCGGAAAGAATCATAGCTGAGGAACGATCAACTATAATCAAGGAAACAACCAGGATAGGTGAATACTAGTGGTGCGGCTACAGAAGACGCAAAGACTGTGAGCCCACAGCTGAAAAGTGAATTTACTGAGACTCTAGACGCCAAGAGAAAATTAATATTATTGGCTTGTTAAAATTCAAAGCGGACATCCTTTGTGCTTGTCTGCGCAAAAAAAAAACCTGTCTAGGCAAATGAAGGCACTGATAATTCCATCCAGTTTTTGCTCTCGGTAAGAATCGGTTGGCAGCTCAGTACGGCTATGTTGTTGCTTAATAGACCGCAAAAGATGCATTTATTGCCGGGAAGGTAGTTTCTTTTCAGTGAACTCTAACTCGTGACGTCAAAACGCAAAGGAAGTAAATGACGCGGTAGCCAATACCCAGGGTTGCGTATTCGAGAACTCTCTTGACGGCATCGTATTCGTTTGCGTATATGGCCGATGGGGGAGAAGCCCGTATTTCATTTACTTAGCTTTCCAGCATTTTCTTGTTAAGTGAAAATACCATCGTTTTCATTAGAATTAGGTAATCTCACTGATATAGACCAACTTCGATTTGGTCTTAACGTCCGTTCAAGATATTCCACCTCTTCTATCAGAAAGTTTGCTTCTTACCCGTCAGACTTCTTCGGTTAAGAGCCCAGGCGGTTGATGGTGTTAGAATGACTGCGCGGGCTTTTATGACTTCAGAACCCGTTTTACGCTCGTGGACTTTCTCGCCCTCGCTGCTTTCACGCATTGACGACAACGACAGTGAAAACTCACAATGAGAAGTGCCAGCGTTGTCGACTCACTGCGAAGTTTTCAACACGCCCGCCCATAAAGATCACCCACATATATTTTAAGGAATGAAATCCATGTTTGAAAAAACACCTTCAGAAAACTTAAAGTTCAAAAATTTGCTTTCGATTCTTTCGGATCTTTAGGGTTTCATCACTAGAAACCTTTTGTCCATGAGCCTTGGGCTTTATCTTATATCTTCTTAGAGTGCCTTGACTATTCCGAAGGCCTAGTGTGAGCACCGTTTACCGACACGTCAATATGTGAGCTTGAGCTTGAAAAGCAACTGCTTTATTTCGCTTAATCCGCCGCGATGGCTAAGTAGCTTTGATGTTGTCTGCTAATCTTAAGGTCGCGGGTTCGATGCCGTCCGCGGATGTAGTATTGCGATAGAGGCGAAATAGGAAAACGCCCGTGTGTTATACGAGATTTGCGCGCGTGCTCTCAGATGTTAAACCCACCAATTAAAAGTTTTACTTCGCCTAAAAATTTGCTGGATGCAATATTTAAATAACTAAAGTGAGACCTTCAGATAATGAACTCAGTTACAGACTTATCAAAGCGATTGAAAGTTCAGTTTTGGCGATAGTTTAGCGCAATTACCTCGTGGTCCTAAAAGGTGATATTTGTGATCTCTTTCCATCTTTATATTCTTTTATATTCGTAAAATATTCTTATTGAATTTTGTGGCCTGGTAATAATTTTGTTCAATTTTGATAGTAGATGTTTCGAAGCACCCATTTTTTTCTCCTGACCTTATGTCTCCGCAGTTCAAGTAGTGTTTTTTTTTTGGAACTAAGCAAGATGTGCCAAAACGTCCGTCTCTAATCCTCCTGCGGCTGCATCCACAGGCATGGTGTCTGCTCTGGACGAGTCTGTCGGCATCGTGGTCGCGGCGCTCCACGAGCGAGGTATGCTCAAAGATACCATACTGGTGTTCACCTCCGACAATGGTGCCTGCGTCACCACTGACGGCTTAGAGGCTGCCTCACCCTGGCCTTTGAAGGGAGAGAAGTTCACGCTATGGGAAGGCGGTGTTCGCGTACCAGGCCTCATCTGGACTGCCGATCACCTCTGGCTTGGGCCGCGATCCGTATACGACCGTCTCTTCCATGTCACTGACTGGTTGCCCACGTTGTACGAGATGGCCGGTAGGTGTCCCTTGCTATTTATGCGTGTCAGCAAGCCCGACAGAAAGACACTTTAAGGCGAAAGCCTTTAATAGCTCATACTGTCACACGCGTGTAACTCGGGAACTGAAAAAGATACAAGAAAACCAATGGTTGCTGCAGATAGAGGAGGAAACAATAAAACTAGAAGCCAAGTTTGATGACTGTATGTTCATTAGCTAATTATTTTAAGCAAAAATGTCGAAATTGCGTCGAAATAGCGCGGACGTCGATATAGCCACGGAAACGGTGTGACTTCACATCCACCGGAAGTCGTCACGGCATAGTGAAAATTCTCACAGAATGGCCGGGAAAACGTCGAATTCGTATCAAATTAGATGGATAACTGTGAAATTAAGCGTAATTAACACTTAGCAACCCCGAAAGATGTATAATTCGGGTATCAATATAGACACGGGAACTGTGTGCCGTCACATCCACCGGAAGTCGTCACGGCATAGAGAGAGAGAGAGAGACTTTAACGAATAGGAATAGTGTCCTCAGCTTTCGCCTCTCATCACTTCAGTTGCCAAAGTGTCCTCGCAATTTTTTCTCTACATCAAAAACTCCGGCGCAAGGAGACCTTCCATTCCAACACAACCATAAACAAACCGATGAAGTGCAATGGTAAAGAGATTCATTTCAGAGACAAATGCTGAAGACCATTCTTATAACTGCTTGAACCTGAGCATATTTCATTTCGCTGTCACCAAACAACAGAACGAAACACCTTTCACGACACATATGAGGCCACTCAGTAATGTTGTGCCCCAATAAAGTAATGGTGCTTGTTTTCTGAGGTTCCCGTATAGTCACAAACGCTAAAGTTTTCTCTTCATTAAAGAACTGCAGCGTAGCGTTACAGTGCCCTAGTCTTAATGTGAAAGACGTCACAAAGCTTGTATCGTACTGTACTTGGGCAAGCAGGCGTAAAGAAAAACTTCTCTTCTGCCCTTCTGGTTCCTACGAGGAACGATGGCGAGCAGGTCGCATTATTGCATTTTATGATACGCAACACTGCTAGGATTTACTCACCAATAAATTCTTGCTGCTTAGGTGGAGAAGTCATAATGCTAGATACCTTGAAAACCCTTTCATATTTTCCTCAACTTTTTGAACCCTATCTCACAATTTTGACTATTCTTTTTCCGGTGTCAAAAGGCTTTACAGCAAGGACTACGATGTAATTCATCGAACACTAAGCAGCCTAAATACACGATATGCTGCAGTTTATCTCGTTATATTTGCAAAACCGGAGAGATTATACAATACCCGGAAGTCCAGCAAACTACTTAGAAATGACAAGAGCCTTATTTTGTAACGTTTCATCTTGCCTTCACTTCACTGGCATGCGTGCAGTGGCGTTGATTCCGACGAAAGCAGAGGAAGGTGATGAAGCAAACGACAAATCAGAGGCACAGCCGGTCTGGACGGGACCCTAGCGGCAATCATTGAACCGCAGTCGCATCTATAGTCCAGCTGCGTCGTAGCTATCATGCGCCGCTAATTTGTCACACAACCACAGCACAGTTCCTCTTTTGAGATGGGATTAGCGCCGAAAAAGCTCGCCAGGTGTGTAAGACGCGTCGCTGCGCTCTGTCATTGCTCCGTAGTTGGTCGCCACCCTATTCATGCGGTATCCTTGGTCTAGGACTCCGCTGGCTGCCTCTATCTTACGCGCCGCTTGCTGGTCTTGTGGGTCTGTGCTGGTCGGAGCAGCTTTCCGAGAGGAGAAAGGGGGGCGTAGGCGTCGTCTGAACAGTGCGGTATTATAGCCAGTGAATAAGTTTTTCAGAGTAGTGCTAGCTCACCTCTCACCGCATGTTTCATCTTTGTTCAGGGGTCTCATCGGATTTAGTCACGAGCTTACCATACGCTATGGCAGAAAATTAGTTTGCGTTCTCTAGAGCTCCTTCTTGATGGGCTCACAAGGAGGCGGCATCATAAAGGCGACGCTGCTTTTTTGCCTCTCAATGGGCCCCTTCGACAGGCATCGGAGTAAAGTGAAATGTTTACCCGGCCCCGACACCGTGAATCTTATTAGATGGCGCATCTAACATGCCATAAAAATTGTAGGATATATGACGAGCGCCGTGAAACAGTATTCGTAAATTTAAGCCTTTTGTTCACTAATAGCAAAAAGATGAAGCGGAGGCAGATACGTGCAGAACTAAAATGTTATAACTGACTTTTGATTCATAGAAAAATGAAATACAGTTGAACCTCGTTATGACGAAGTTGAATGAGCCCCGCGATTACTTCGTTATAGCCGTAACTTCGTTATACCGTGTTCACCGAGCTTCCAAGGGGAATCATTACTCCTTCGTTATATCCATTATTTCGTTATAAACCGTTTCGTTATAACGGGGTTAGACTGTACATCTTCTTGAGATAGAAATTTCAATACAAAAAATAAAAATTCTGCACGCGCAAGAATGTTTGACTTTCATTTTTTTTTTTTTTTTTGCTATTTCGGGGCACATGTTCCATTTTTCCGTCAGCAAAAAAGTCTATTTGTAGCAAGCACTTGTTTTGTGTACCTCTCTGCCTCTTGTTAACATTTTTTTCTCTGCTTGAACACAAATCATAATGAACTCACCCATTTTTCTGTTCTTCTTAAAACTCTTATTCTGAACCACTTGCTTTACCTGAAAAGCGTCTCCGCTAGACCAGTTGCCCTGCTCCAAGCGGGTAAAATAACTCGGCTCCCACCACAGTTGCGGAGCAAGAAATGGAACTAAAAGAGTCCAGTAAAGTTCATTTGCAAACGCTCTGAAACGCACGTTAATTTTTCAACGATAGCCTTGATGGCAACGTCAGAGCGGACGCCTTAGCTCGAGGATGCACTCACCCAGTGGGGCCATCCCCACCTACCCTATACCCACTATTATCCCACTTCGCCACCCGGTTCGAAACTCAACGCATTAATAGACCCCTCTACCCTCTCCCTCATCCCTCCCTCTCTTCTGAAGACTCCTGCCTCCTACGGCGTCTTAAAAGAAACATCTATCTCAACCTACACTATTTACATCGCCTACCCTCAACACTTTACGAAGACAATGTCCATGGTGCGGCGACACCCTAACACATATTGCATGGACTTGTCTCCAAAACCCCGCCATTTAAAGCCGCGTACTGCGGCCCTTCAGCTGTGGGAGGTGAAGCTGACCAGCGCACGCCTCGACGACCAGGCAGCGCTCCCTCTCATCGCCAGAAGGTCCGGCAGAAGCCTCCGGAACCTTGGACTGAGGGCTCACCCACATGCACCCCAGGAACTACTCTCTTCAATAAACGTTTACTCACTCACTCACTCACCCACTCAATCAATCACTCACACACTCACTCACTCACCCTTAGCTGAAGCGTTACGGACAGGTGACTCGTCCAACTTACAAACTTATGTAGTATCGCTTCCACATCAGCCGGCTTGTCAACGTGGTGGTAAATTCCAGCTTCATTATTTTCGCACACTGCTAGTTTAAAGCGTGATGACCCGTTGGCTCCAACGGCAACCCTTCTTATATGTAGCCGTACTACGTGCGACTCTTTTTACTTTTTACCTTTAGCTGAAAACGCACCATATCTTTTTGCAAAAATTAGAATCCCAAGGATGAGCAGCTCTTTTTTTGAAAAGCCTCTGCCTCTCTTCCACTGATACCAATACGACTTCTTTGGCCTGCGAAAAATTAAAGTGCTGCAGCTAGATATGTATGTTCACTTATTATTTACAATAGTACTGTCTCGTCCTCAGACATAAAAGAAGTGAATACAGAGGAGCAATGCATTTATCGCCGACCATTTTCTCGCAGGAGGATCTCCGGGGGACCTCGGCCCCGATTTGGATGGTGTGAGTCATCTGCGGTCTCTTCGCGATCCAAAATCCCCTACACCAAGAAGCGAGGTGCTGCTGAACATCGACCCCATCGAGAACCACTCCGCTATAATTCAGGGCCAGTACAAGCTCGTCATCGGCACGGACCTCGACGGCCAAAGCGACCGATGGTTTCCTGTGTCCGGCAATGTGGATGCCGACGGCAACGCCGCCACTCGGGCCATGGAGGCCTGCAAAAGCTCCGTCGTGGCCAGAGTGTTCACCAGCCTTGGTGTTACGAGGACTTTGTGCGAAGAAAAAGAGGAATTGTTGTCCGACGGTGCGCTCTACTCAAAGCCATTGGAGTGTAAAAGTGTACACGCGCTACCAAGCACGGCTTGTGATTCGACAGTTGCGCCATGCCTTTTCGACATAATAGAAGATCCATGCGAGTACCACAATATTGCAGGCGAGAAGCCAGAGGTAGGTCATGCTGAAGTAAATCAGGCTGATGATCCAACAAAGTTGTCTGCTGGTCTAGTTGGTATAGCACACGGAATTTTAAAAGCACAGGCCAAGACAAAAGGCCAAGGCGGTTGTCCAGTCCAGTTCTCATCTCCTTTGTCTGTACCTGCGCTTTCAAAATTCGGTTGATAGTTCAACTTGATGCTTAAGCTGCAAGTTAGTTTTCTGAGTTGCGGAAATGGCCGTTTTAAGTTAGGCAAAAATAAGCAAATAAAAACTTTGCTGGATTGATAACGATTTTAAACACCAAAATCTCCAGCCACCTGAAAGCTGAGCCTTGTAACCTAACCTAGCCAACTGTAAGCGAAGAAAAAAAATAGAGCTTGGTGGTACCCGCCAAGAATTCTCCAATCTAGATCATCACTGTCGGTGTGTTTGAACAAAGAGCCCCTTTTATTGCCAAGTCGCCAGTCGTGGGAGTCGCTATTAAGCCCCTGCGGAAAGCTACTATGCAATGCAAGGGAAGGGAAAAGAGGATCTCGTTATGACATACATGACGGAAGCCAACGGTCACCGAAACCCACCGGCGGTATGTGCTTGTTATTTCTTCTGCTTTCTGATCAATTACCTTTAAAAGTATTGCCTTATTGGTGCCCCATTAATGAATACCAAAAATAAACATCCCCTGTGCTCCTTGCTTTCCGTGACTTTTGGCTGCCGTCATGCCTGCGGATAGCTCTCATTTGTGACAGCGATATCATTGACTTTTTGTGAACGTGGAGAAATTGTCTCTCTCTTGCGTTGAGAAAATGTGCATAAAATCTGGACATGGCATCAGTCTTTTTTTTTTTCACCGTGTCCTCCTCAAGGAGTCCAATATCTGTGTATAATTTTATTACCGCATATTCTACTCCACAACGCCCGACTATGCTTGTTTAAAAAATCAGATTCATACAATGTACGAGTCCTTTTTATATTTTCGTTGAGCCAAAATTGACCACTCGAGACTTAACACCAGATGCGCAGTGAATACTGGAAACGGTACTTCATGGCCCTCTATAAACCCCACCCATACACGCTCATCTGTTCCTCGACAGAGGTTAATTGTAGTGTTAAAAAAAGTTCTTCTTGTGCTGGAATACCAGCCAGATGCGCTTCACTCCAATGTGACTACATTGAAAAAAAAATGCTTTGGAACCTACAAAACTGGTTAATGGCTTCCAGAGTAAGCAGTGAGTAAGCTGAAGCCATTGATGCAAGTGAATAGTATAGTATGCAAGTGAATAGCTCTCTGGACTGTGCGTTTTTTTTGTTTGTTTTGCAATGCAAGTGTTTGCATTAAAGTAAGGAGCTTCCGCCATACGGGCGCGCCAGATGGAGGTAGGGGTAAATGTTGTTTGATGAAAGTGCAAGTATCATGTATTTGCTCATATAAATTTAAGAGAAGTAAAATACATATCTGCGTTTAGGTCAATAGGTGGTATTCTGTTCTCACAACTGTTTGCTTGCGCAGGTCACGCGAAGGCTTTTATCTCGTCTGGAGTACTACGAGCAGACAGCTGTTCCGCCCGGAAACCTGGAGCCAGACGAACGCTCGAATCCAACTCTTCACAACAACATGTGGGTTCCGTGGGCCGACGAGGATTCTGTAGTGCTGCAGTAGGGTTGGACTACGTTGTGACTGGACACTTTGCTCCTAGTGCCAAACAAACGTTGCGTCCTATTGTGGTTCATGGTGCCCATTCCACTATAAGCGAAAAACCTGCTTGTACAGGGACGCCTGTAAGCGTTGCTTCTCCAGGAAAGGGTGTTGAGAGGGGTTTGTTTTTTTATTTGTTTACATAGTTCTTGAAAGTAGTAAACATTCGCTGTTCACTTACGCCTCCGCTATGTTACGGCAGGTTTGAAAACGTAAATCACCGCTTGTTTCACGTCCTAGCGTTCTTTTTAGAGCAGGTTTTTTTAATGCAAAAGCATTATTAGCCTCATTGCCGACTAATATCTAAGCTTTCTACGCTCAAATTAGATTCTTTAACTTTCTCATGGGTCCGGAACTTTCTTTCTAATCGCCAGCAGTTCACCGTTGTCAATAATTATTCCTCTCCTCCCTCTGACGTTACATCGGGCGTTTCGCAAGGAAGCGCCCTCGGTCCATTACTCTTCTTAATTTACATTAAAGACCTGACAGTGAACATCTCATCTTGTATACGCATATTTGCTGACGACTGCATTATTTATCGACCAATAAAAAGTACTAATCACCACCTCTCTCTTCAAAGTAACCTTGATTGCATTAACGACTGGTGTGAAACGTGCCTAATGAGTTTAAAAATTTCTAAGTGTAAGATAATTTAATTTTGCCGAAAGTCACTCAATTCGCACGATACATTGGCTCGAACTACGCATTGTAAGTATCTAGGCGTCCATCGTTCACCAAACCTTTCTTGGGCTGAAAATATAAACACCATTTTCGCTAATGCTTCCCGGTCACTAGGTTTCCCTCGCCGTAACCTGCAAAGCACTACCCCTCACGTGCGTAAGCAAGCCTACTTAACTTTTATCAGACCGCAGCTAGAGTACGCTTCATCCATCTGGTCACCTCATCAAAAATACCTAATAGAGAAGTGTAAAGCTGTCCAGAATAGGGCTTGTCGTTTCTTTTTTCAAAATTACAGTTATTACTCCAGTGCAACTCAAGTAAAGATCGAACTTTCGCTCCATCCACTGAAAACTGTTCGCGACATTGCCCTTTTATTTATCTTTCATAAATACGTCCATGCCACTGATTCACCGCCAGCAAATGTACAAGGTACCTCCTACTTATCACATAGATTACATAATAACTACAGCTATGCCCGCATTTATGGCAGCACTCATGCTTTCCACTTCTCTTCACTCCCGCGCTCCATCCGCCTCTGGAACGATCTTCCGAATTGCATCGCCCTGCAGCGTAATCATGACACCTTTCGCGAACATCTACTTAAATACTTCGTTGATAACGCTTAGCACGTCATTTATATAATCATGATTCATATAGCTTTGTTTTCTTCTGCTTGAGACTTTTGCCTCATTGGTTCTGTTCATGCGCAGCTACCCTCATGTACACCTGAAATGTTTTGTTTTGCTTCTGTGTAACTCTTTGCGCATTTCACCCATTTTTGTTCCATGAAGCATAGTCGCCTTGTACCTTTACCAATTTTTGTGAACTGCGATATGTTATCTGAACACACTTATTTTTCTCTGTGTTGCTGCACTTTTACTAGGCTTTTTATTTCTAACATATTTTACACAAACTTCTGTATTTGACGCCCCTTACAGATTGCCTCCCCGGAGGCCTGTAAGGTATGTGTAAATAAATACATAAATAACCTGGAAAATGCGAGTTTGTGGTGAAGCTTCTGAAGTTATTCACGTGAGGCGGGAAATGGCTAAATATAAACGAGGCTTTCAGTGAGGGTGACCTTGACCAACCTGTTGAAATAGAGTAAACATTGCCACCACTGGGTTCTCAACCCGCGGCGGCGTGAACAGATGAGCTTCGCTGGCCACTGCACGAGAGCACTAAGCTAACGCCGCAGCCAATCACGCCTCGTGTTAAGCTGCAACACACCCCCGCGCTGAGCATTGCACCTCATCGTCATCATCTACTTCCATCTGTGCGCAAGTCACGAAAGGAAAGGAAACGCGCTTTCAATCGCGCTTTCATGTCCTTGGCGTTAGTGTCTCCCTGTAGAAACCCGCTTTCGCAAAATATCTTGGGTTAACAATGCCAAACTGCCAGCAATTTTTCTGCGCCATGCTTCTATTTTTAAATGTTTCGTTCAATCCTTCATTAGTATAACCACCAATGGAAAGTGGTGGGAGCAACTATTTCGTCATTTTAGTTCCCAACAAAAGATTTTTTTCATAAATTAGGGGACTGAATCCTGCCCGCGCTTTCTTTCTACGTGGAGGAAGAGTGCAGCAGAGTGTAGGTAGCGGCTGCCTGTTCCAGAGAAATGGGAAGTAAGGGCACAAATATTCGAGCTTTCCCATTGTTCATTAGTTTATTTTCCTCCATATGTTTTCTTTTGCCGCCTCAGTTTGGGGAATATTGTGAACATCATTGCACTGAGGTCTTTTTTAATGTGGCTCACTGACGAGGGCCATTCATCTTGAAGCTCCTCAAGAAGCAGAGCAATGCAGCTTGCATCAATGAAGTATCCACTGGCAGCGTGTCACCTCTAAGACACATCTTGAAGGCGCAGGAAAGAAACTAAAATGAAATGTAGGCAAGAAATCAAACTTTTAGCTCAGGCGCTAAAACCAGAAGCCTTTTTGTGTACGTTACCCTTGCTAATCGATTCATTTAGAACGCACTCTTGCGTAAAAACGTACTAAAACAATTCCATACAAGCAAACAACGTTTGTTCAATGAATGAATGAATGAATGAATGAATGAATGAATGAATGAATGAATGAATGAATGAATGAATGAATGAATGAATGAATGAATGAATGAATGTGATAACGGACAAAAACGGCCAAGGTTGCTAGCGCGTATTACACACGGGAATCTGTCTCAGTTACGTGCGACTGTCGCACACATGTATTTATTTCGCTTGCTCTTTCTTCAGCGGATGTCTAGAAATAATGCAGATATTTCTGTACTAAACTTACTACAAGCAAATTATATAACTCCAAATCATTCCTGGTCCTTCCGGCCAATGTGAGCCTGGAGGTTCTGCCCAGCAGTTGATGGCTCTGGGTAAACTGGAACAATGATAGCGCAAATAGGGTGATTGAGCAAAAACATCTTTTTAAAGTACTTTCTCTACTTTATTTGTGATCCTTTTTTTTTCAGTCTATCATTGTCCTGTGCACAACTGACTACAGAAATTAAAAATTTAAAACATATAGATTTGGCTGCTGACATTGAAACGCTTCATCAAAGACTTGAGCTACTCCTCCGTGAATGCGAAAGTTTCCGGCCGCTTGACGCTGTGCCATCGGCGCAGTTATGCGTAGTAATACGCGGTGTGACCTGCGGAAGCAAAGAATACATGCGTATTTTTATTTCTGTGGACATAATTTTCAGCTACGTTATCTGCGAATGAAACTAATTATGCACAGAAATCTAAAAAAGAAACGAAATAAAAGCGAAAGCGAAGCCGCCATGCGACTTCGCTAAACCGCAGATAAGCAGCAGACTAACTAGAGCTCTATTAACAAAGTGCACAAGAGCACGCAGTAAGTTGCAGTAGCGAACACATGCAAACTACTGCAACAAACCGGCAATTAAAGCAAAGAATCTCACACAGAGAAACATGAATACAGAGCCTTAATTATCGACTAAGTAATAATTGAAGCCTATCCATTATTGATGCATGTGCTACGCACGGAACCCTCACCTACAGGTTGAACAGCAGTGGTGGATACTGGACTGGCCGGCGCAGTCGTATGACTCGTGTTTTAAAGGGTTCGAAAATAAATAAGTTGGGACAGTCGCTTCCTAAGACACACACTAAACTTCAATTAAACAAATCAGTTCTAATAAAGTGTGGTCGAACTATTAAGAGCTGGAAACAATCTCGAACCCCGAGCACTGGTTGAAAGAAGAAAAAAATCAAGAAAACAATAAAACATCTTCAGTACGGGAGTATTCCCAGCCCTCTCCGCATGATGGTCTCCTCCCCTTTAGCTTCTCTACCATGCGCGTCATCGCATTTGACATGCCGCCACTGTCCCGCATGCCGCTTCTTGACAGATGACTTGACAGATGACTACGCTAATCGCTGCCAGTTGACGCCGATTTTTGGAAACCACCATATCGTGAGTGCCAGTTGCTGTCACGCCACGGGTCAAACCGCTGCGAAGCGCCTAGGTTGCGGTGTGTAAGGACGGGAAAGAACACTGCAGAACCGCCTTGAAAGCCGAAAAAGAAAGTATTTTTTCTCTTTCGCACGTTCGCACATTTTCGCAATTGAAGTAGGCTCTCGGGGGTGTTCTGAAATCACATGACTGTTCATGCATTTACAACCCTCCCCTGATGAAGTTGAAGGTAACTGGCCATGTCGGAGTTATCACTGAACAGACGAACTTTCGTCGAACCCTAGGCTGTGATAACCCTCCACTTCATACTTCTGCTCTCATCGATGGAACAGGCTCTGTAGCCGTATTCTGAATTGGGGCTCTTCACAATGATATCATATCCTGTAACTTCGTAAGTTCCTGGACATCTTTCAAGGAAAATAGTCGATAAACCGAAACTCTAAGAATGACGTCATTCGACATGTAAGGAAATCAGCGGCTATGGATTAGAACTCAGCTGCTCACATAATCCTCCTTCTGTTTCAACTGCCTGATGTAGTGCATAACGACCTCAGCGACGAAGAAGCAGAAGTGTCGCATGACGCGAGCCAATGGGCATTCACCACCAAACCTTGGCCAATTTACTGAGGAGAAGTAGAAGAAGAAGCGAGCCTCCTTCAGCGTACGGTGAGCTGAGAGATTATTTTTTTGTGCAAGCTTTTGGTCTTCACGAGGGTTAATTTGCCTCTTTCTGCAGTTATCAACGCACAGATTTAACAGCAGCCTATGATTTGAAGACGCGACTCGAACGCAGCGCCTTTGTGGTAAATACTCTAGCCATTTATTAGTGACTGCTCGCAGGTTCAGTTGTGTGCTTTTTTGTAGAGTAGGTATCAATCCTGTTTAATTCTCCGGCTTTAATGTGAATACTATCTGCCCAGGTTTTTAGCTTTTGCTCAGTCTCCACGAGTACACCGTTGAGCTGTGATAAGCTATTTCAAAAATCTTTGCAAGGAGACATGCAAAAGCTTGCAGTACACTCTAAATGTTCTGTAAGCTTCTGTGAGTGACCGCTAACTATATAACTGAGCCAAAGCACTCAAAACAAAGAGTTGAAATTAAAGATAAGCGTCCCATATTTCCGAGACCATGACAGTATTCTTTGTGAGTAGTTCTTGTCCATGCTGCTCTCTAAGCTCTGCTTTGGAAAATGCTATATTGCCAAAATAATTTTATTATCATCCTTTACCCGCCACGGAGGCTCCGTGGCTTCTGGCGTTCTGCGGCAGGGACGAAGGTAAAGGGTTCGAATCTCAGCCGCAGCGGCCTCATTTTGATTGAAGCAAAGTGAGAAGGCGCCTCGCGCGCTGTACGACATTTGTGCACGTTACTTCACCTGATGGTCGAAATTAGCCCTGAAGCCTCCGCTGCGGCGTCTTCGTTTCCCACATGCGGCTTCGGGGTGTTAAACCCCACGCCTCATGCCATAGGTAATTTCTTCATTTCATTTTCTTTTGAAACCCAACACAATGTAAAACGTGTTTGCGCTTTTGCGAAGCGCAGGTCATCATCAAGGCTGGTGTGTGAACAAGCCAACTTTCCTACCCTCGTTGACTTTGCATCGACGTGAGTTGCCTACGCTCGATATCAAACTGCACTTTCACTGATATCATGCGGATTACAGGCCAGACCACATGGTATATCTCGCTCTATGGCAGGTACGGCCATGCACAGCGTCGTGGCCAACACCCGCGTGTCGACGACACTCCAGGATGTCTGGCGCAAGCTGAAGTACACCAGCCTACTGGTGTTGCTGCACGCGTATCTGCTGATGGCGATCCGAACTCAAGGCTGGGGTGACACCCAGTGCTCTGGCACCATGTTCGTTGCCGCCTCCGTACTGTTCGTGGACGCCGTTCTGCTACACATGCTTTGCATCGAGAAAAACCTATTCGACAGGTATTTTCAACGACGTCGTCTATGCGGCACCTTTGCTACAGGAACGTCTTGTATCATACCTTGAGGAAGAAAACCGGGTACATAAATGGCGGGCCCTATAGAAAGCCGTTGTTGAGAGTAGTAAAGAACTAGCTGGTCATATTTTGAGGATAACGGCGGAGCACGGAAGGCCATCTTTATTGACGGCTTAAACTACCTATAGAGGCGCCTCAGTTTATCCAATATGGCGGCGCTACGGAGGACTGTTTTTCGGCTCAGGCTAACTCGAATCGCTCTTGTTTCAAAATTTCACGATTAACTCGCGCTTTTTTGTCGATGGTAGCAACCCCCTGTGAGTCAGTCCGGTGTTGCTTGACGGTGTAAAAGGGCAAAACGAGAGACAAGAAAGAAAACGCTGTCTGGCTTGTGAAAACGGCTGCCTATAATAAGGAGTCAAGGTACGTACAGTGGTAGAGTGGCTGCACATACACTCAAAATATGGTGGCTTATGGTGCGTAACCAGCGCCCTCTTGCAAATCAGTGGATAACTAAAAAACGACGTCATGATTCTAAAAAACGTGATGTCATAACCAAGTTATTTCAGGCGGAAAAAATGTATCCTCGAAGGTAACAAGGTTCAGCGGACAGACTAGTCAAGGACGTAGAAAGAAGGCACGATGAATGCAGACTACCAAGGCAATTTTTAAATAGTTAGTACTCGTTGTGTCTTCCTCCTTTTTCTTCGCCTCGTGTGTAGCGCTGAATTTCAAGGTGTCAATGTACCAACAGGCCCAACTATTCGTTTGAATGCTCAAGAGGTACTGTTATAGGTATAATTATAGCTGCTTGTTTTGAAGATGTTTCTGGGCACGTTTGTGAGCAATGGGTTGTGATAGCACTGTGTCTATCGACTTTAACTCAGGCAAAAAAAAGACAATAGTGCAAATTTTTAATAAACGTCATATATTATTAGTTAAAACCACAACACATAGTACTCGGAATAGTTGCACAATAACAAGTTGCAGAAGTAAGTCATGAGAGATGATTGAAATTTACATGCTCCTAAAACGAGCTTCTTGTCTGCTGCGCAAAAATGACATAAGAATGCTATAAATCGTACTGCACTTTCGCAGTGACAATACAGCTGCTTTTTAGAACACATGGAGGTCAGACATTTGTGTCAATAAAATAGAAAATGACGCAGACAAAAAAAAATTAAGCGTTCACAGAATAAGAAAGCAAAGGACGGTACGGGAGAATGAACAAATACGAGTAGGGAGCTTGCGGTCACAGGAAACGTTCAAGCAAGCGCTTTCCCCAGCATACTGCCCCGGAAGATTTCAATAAAACAACTAAAATTATAAAAAAAATTGCTGTGGGTCTAACATACGAATAGAAATAGCATCTGGGCTTTCGATATTTCGCAAAGGGAGCAAACTACGGCATGTCACATAGGGCACTCTTTTTCTCTTATCTCTCGTCATAAGAGGGCAGTGTCGCGTCTTCATAACGTCTTAAGAACTCAATGTGTGCCGAATACTTTTCTGTCGTAGTTTTTATTACTCGACAACATGTAAGTATTGCAAACGTTAGGGCAGCATTCACTTGGTGGGGACTGCGGACGGACCAAGACAAGAAACGAAATTTCGAGGTACGACGGCTAAACACGGGTATTTGTGGTGCTTGTATTCGTAGCAGCATGCGCTTATGTGCGCCATTACATATAAATTCAAAATGGCCTCCGACTCGGTTGAAATACATGGCGGAAAATTACCTCCTTTTTACCTCTAATTTGGCACCATTCGAGATCCCTGGTGCGCTTACTAGGCTTTGTATCACGTAATTAGGCAGGGGTAACGCAGGCAACGTGCAAGCATTACACAACAAAGAAAATTACATATGACCGGAGCTGTCGGATTTCAGTTTGGATGGCCTTGTGTGTTCAGATAGGATCTATGCACACATTTCAAGTTGTACACAGTTGTACACAAATAATGTGCCTACAACTCTGCTCTTGCTATCACGTTTCGTTTCTTTTTTAATGCTATGGCATTAGAAGGCCATCGGGAAAAAATGTAATGGACAAAAAATTCACTGATTGGCTGGAAGGAAGTGACGTGCCCAAACCGGAAGTGACAACTATAAGTTACGATGTATCTTCATTGCGTTCGTGTCGCCACCTCTGCACACTTCGGCGAAACATCTAGCCGCCAGCTTGATAACCCGAAGAGATAAGACGTCTGGTTGTGGGCCGAAGGACACGTAGGCGCCTCAAACACAGCCATGAGAGAATAACACAAATCTCGGTGTCTAAAGGCATCAACAGCTTCTATGCAATCACATTTACAACACATATTGTAATTACGTGTCCCTGTGGATTTTTCTATCATATGTCGCTGCCATGATGCAGCCAATGCAAGCGTGGATACTAACTACTCTGTGAACATATTTCCCAGCTGGAAAGTGGTTTTTTCTGGGCACTACTTGGGGTCAACAGCAGAACCCCACAATTTTCTGTGGGTTAAAGGCGGAAAATAATGCGCTTTTGTGAATTATTTTTGTATAAATGAGCAGGGTTTTTTTTTTTCAGCTCTTTGAACTCCTTACAGAAAGCTAGTGACGCTTTATAAAGTTTCTATTTAATCTTTTAGCACTTGCCAGAAAGTACATTAGCCTTTCTACCTGAAATTTGAGCGCGAGCGCAAATTTAGGTTTGAGCATGTCAACTTCGGGAGAATTCTGAAGTAAACCCCATATGAAAACTTTCCAAGTATACCAAAAAATGCAGCTTAATAAAACGGCGTAGGTAACTTTTCCCATTTTCAGTGTATGTATGTGCTACCTGCACGCTTTTTCAAGTTTGGCTTCTTGTCGCCGCCGTATTGCCGTGGGACTGAAGAAGCAGCGCTCCGATTTGAGGTTTTCACAGAGGGATACGCAAGGCAGTCCAAAATTCACGTCGACTCAATGAAATTTTACATAGAAGAAACTTCTGTAGCATGCTTCCTTATTTGCATAAAGTGCTATTGTAGGTTCTTCTAATCGTCACTTTTTAGTGCCCTAAAAAACTTTTCCAATGCCGCACCTGATATTAGTGCCTCAATACTAATACGAGTTTTTTTTTTATGTGACAGGATCGTCGACAGAACTAAAAGCCTCAAGATCCGCTCTGACCGCCTGAAAAATCTACAGATGTGAGTTACCATCTCGTAGCTCTTCATCTCTTTGGTAGATGGGATGCTCAGCAGCTTCTTTGTCTTGCGTACAATGCACATCACTTTTCGCAAACCACTTGAAGACGTACTGCACTGAAAGGGAAAATAATGAAAAACTATTTAAGAAGCGAACAAATAAAGGTGTTAGTCGCACGTGTTTATGCTTAAAGGGCAATTGAAGCGGTTTTAGAATTCGATGAGTTAAGGATGCCGAATGTGCGAAATGTGCTCGTAAAGTCTGCGAAATCGTTTTGGTCTAGCATTTGAAGTGGAGGCGTAATCGCCGAATAAAGTCGTCGTCGGCGTTCAGGCTTCTCTGAAGTGCACATCGACAGGCAGAGGCCCCGATAATGACGTCACGTATGACGGCACTACGTTTGCAGCGAAGAAACGGTTATTCCATGGAAAAAAACCGACGCCATCGAAGGTGAAGCTCACAATGCATTGTTTGGCAGCATCGGACGACGCACAGCAGCATGCAGGCGTTAGCAGCGGACATCTGAAATTTCGGCAACAATGACGTCACTGCCGAGTTTCCTCGCACTCCTCCAGCGTAGTGAGAAGAAGCCTTAGCATCGTCGCAGTTTTAATCGACGATTATGTCACCATTTTAAATGCTAGTGCAAAAATACTTTGCAAGGTTTATCTAGAAGTTTGATAGATTCGAATTCTTGAATAACCTCAAATTCTCAAAAAACCGTTTCAGCTTCCCTCTAAGTCTGCTTGCGCATGCATTTTTCCATAACGCTCCCATCGCAACGCAGCAGCCAGAGTCAGAATATATCCCTTGAAATTATGTTGAAAAGCCGAAAGTGTCAGTCTTCGAGCAATCGCAGCAGGTGAATATTTTAGTGCTCTCGCATACCGTAGATTGTATAACTGAAAAAAATTAACAAGGGAGAGGGGAACCTCACGGTGTTTAGGCTACATTTCGGCGACAAAAGTTGTCTTCGTCATCGTTCACCACAAACCGTATGGTATGCAATTGCGGTAATAACTAGTCCAAGGATCCAAAATAATATCAGTTATAGTTATCTTCTTAGCATGCCTAACGGGGTCGTTCTCGCCTAAATGAAAAAAGGGGTAGGTTCACTGTCGTCGCGTTTATGAGAATACTCCGAAATGAGCCCTTATTTGATACATGAACTGGACATATGAAAATTGCAGGATTTTCTGGACCCTGGTTGTGACCGTCGTCGGCACATACGTGTTGCTGGAAAGCAGAAGCAGCACAGCGCGGCTCACGGCTCTTGGCGGCGTCGGCCTATGTATTTTGTTGGGCTACGTCTGTTCTAAACACCGCAGAGAGGTGAGGACTCGGCAGTTATCGAGCGGAGAGCGGGGCAACCAGCACGAACCTGTTCTTCAGGCACGCGTGTAACAGATTACTCGCAACAAAAACGTTCTGTAGCGAAACACTTGAAGAGCTACTAGGATTTTTTCGTAATTTCCTCGTGCCAGTCACCAATGATTATCAAGAACAGCTTCGCATGTAACTTCTATGTAATAGGGACATAGCTAAGAGCTCTAGTGCTAAAAAATTAAGCATCTGCCTAAATCTACCTATGACCTATGACGCATTTATATGTCTGCACGCTTTGATTGCAATCCTACTCTCATAGTTGTATTAGCAAGCACAAGCACTCAAACGAGTATTCTGTAAACAGCCCGCGGGAAACCTTAGGTGCATCGTTACAAACCAAATCGCCTAATATACATATCAAACCTCATATAATATACGCCTTACGGGCTGGTTTCAAGGTTTCCCATTTTTTTATTCGCGATTAACGCATACGCATTCACAAATTATGACCACATTATGTTTGTTGACTAATCAGGCAGCAGGTGGAAAATGTTCTCAAAGGAAAAAAAACTATATGCTGACATGTCTTCACTGATTATGGATAGCAATGTCGATTAATCTGACAGCACGATAATACATACAACGCCTTTCAAACAACACACAAGTAAATAAATACGGACACCAAATCAGCTCTCGTGAAACAGTAAAGAGCTTCAGATCTGCAAGCAATGAAGCCTTCATGTCACTATGAACATTTAAAGCCTCAAACTCAAGAGCTCTTATAATGATTTGCCGATACGACGATTTAAGATTACGAACGGGTTAATGGGCAAACCACAGAACCATGGAATGTTGCGGCAACTGGTGTGTGCTACATACAGTGTAAATAAGGAGCTTTAAAGGTTAGTTAAGCGCGTTACTATCTCGTGATGCGCGGGTTCATGCCTAGTTCAGTAGTTCAGCCGCAACAATGGCATGAACTCAGTAAGCTGCAATGAAATAGCAGCCGTTAATACGGCAGCATTCAGATGTTGCTATGAACCTCAGGCAAGCACTGTATCTACTCATCAGATCCCGTGGCCCAGTGTGCTGGCCGCCGTGATGGCGCAGTTCCTGTGCGGCCTCCTGGTTGTGCGGTGGGCACCCGGAGTCTTCGAGTGCTTGAGCGTTCGCGCTGAAGGAGCAATCAACAGCACATTTCATGCCAGTGGCTTCATCTTTGGATACCTCGAGGATGGCCGCTACGTCGGACTGCCACGTCAGCCACCCATATTTGCCTTTCATGTACGTCACTAACTGTAACGAGAACGCTTACGTTTCTCTTGTTAATGTTTTATGTTCTGCCGAAACTTCAAAGTTCGTTTTTAGTCCATAGGCTACGTGAAGGCGTTGCGGATTCGATCAGTAACCAAACTTCAGAACGTGATTGTAAAGACGTGTGTGTTGCGGCTACCCTAATGGCCACGTCGGTAAAACTCGGGAGACGACTGCACTAGTTCAGAAGATCCCGATGTACTAGCTGAGAGCTAGAGACATCAGCCCACGAGACACATCAGCCCACGAACAAGACGCATTATTTGAGCCTATTGGCTTTGCCAAACCAGAAAATAAATGTTTCTGTGTATTGTTGCTAGTAGCGAACCATGCCACGTACTTACTCAAGAGCATGTGAGAAGGGAAATGTATAACTGCGACTGAGAGGTAGTGAAAAACCTAATATAATATTGTAGTGCTACAATATGCTATAATTTTGCTATTGTTCCTTCAAGCGTTTCAGATTGGAGGATTCTATTTTTTGCACATTTATGGACAATAAATTCTACACATAATTTTCATACTTTGTCTGATAGTAGTATCTTCCGTCATTTGCATCAGGATTCAGTTTGTAGACTAGGAGCGTGTTAAAAGAGAAATGCGGCAGAACCCACAGATGGCTAGCATGTTACAAGCATCGACAGCCTGCCTCCTCAATTTGACGATTCACGGTTCATGAACGAGGGGGGGGGGTACGTAATTTCAGATTGCAAAGAGGTTAACGCATGCAAGAGATGAATCATATAGTAGGCGATGACCGCAGGTTTACAAGAAATGTTTGAGCTGCCTATGTGAGTAGTTCTTTAATTGCAGCAACCTTTCTTTTTTAAAAAAAAGATATGTGTAAACTTCTCTAACCTAATATTCTAGTTACATAATTTTCGCTTTCGTTTTTCAGAACCTTCCAGTCGTTTTGTTCTTCAGCTTCCTGATGGCAGTGCTGCACTACTCGGGTGCCGTGCAGTTCCTCGCCGTCAACGTGGGAAACCTGCTGCAGATGATCACGCGCATCTCTGCTCCTGAGTGCATCTCTTCCGCGGCCACCATAATAGTAGGCCTGGTACGACATCCGCCCCATAGGTGTCGATTATAGAAAAACTACAGCCCAGAAGAACGCTTTTTGATGTGCCTTGCAGCACAGTTCCTGCTGAGCTCCAAATAAATTGCGCCTGAAAGCTATTTTCTCGCGTTCAAGTGAAGTAAAATAAACAGAACAGCTAAAAACTAATTTTCGTCATAATCAGAAAACCTTTCGAACTTCCTTATTCTTAGACTTTCCATTTAACTAAACTTACCAGCTACACTGTAGCTCTAGTATAGGTAAACCGCAGCTCTCATTGAAATTTAAGCGTAAACTAAACCAGACCTTAGCTTACCTGGCAATTTTAGTAGTATCTGAAAGCTGCTTCAGCCCGTAATATTTCGCACGGCGTAAATTTGCTCAACGATTTTGTTGTTTCTCTTTCTCTGACTTTTTTTTTTCGTTGTTCTGTCATGTCATGTAAATGCGTATAGGTGAAATAATGTACAAGTGCAACATGATCTTACCGGCTCACCGACACTTATACATCACCTATTTAGTGTGCTTTGCATCACGTGCATCCTACATGCAGTGCTTTTGTATTACGAATTTTCTGTATACTCATGTTTCCTTCTACCGCGCAACACTGTGTACCCGTTGTGCCAAGCAGTCTTTGCCGTGAGGAGTTCGCGTGTCCTTCTGATTGCCGTCCATTCCTTCTGTGTTAAGACCATTGTCACGCTATGCTGTTTGCTGCACTCACCGTGTCTCCTTTTCAATAGCTGCCTTGGCTCTTGTATTCTTTACTGTGCTGCTCATTATGTTCCTAGATACTCCCGTCGCCTACCAGTTATTATGTATTCTACTTCTTTTCACGGAAAAACACAAAAGTTAACAATACTCGGCTCTTCTATGTGCCCATTTCGGCGCTTACCACACCGTTGCTAATTACTTCCGCCCTCGCAATGAGGTTAGGTACTCCCCTTACCGTTACCGATCGTTTGAGGCGTCGTGTTTCGCCCGTGTACTTCCTGCGCTTTCTCCTCATTTTGTGTACTCGCTTTTCGTGTCCGTGTTTTACTGTGTTTGTGTCCACTGTGTCCGTGTTTCACTACTTATACCACCTTCTTCTATATATATGATTTTGTCCTCTGTATATCCCTCCCAGGTCATTGTTCTTAATGGCATCATTCGGAATTTTTTCTTCTATTGCACCTCCTCCCTACTTATGATGCCGATAACTGCACCGAACAATTATAAAGCCCCTAAAAAACTATGATGGGCTCCACCCACAAGCGCTCGACGCTACCGCGTGCTCAGAGAATACCCGTACGTCTCGCAGAATAAAACTGTATTATACTGCATTATATTTTATTGCGCAGTGTTCTGTTTGACCATGGTCTGGGCAACAACACAGTCTTCACAGACATTGAAAAGTTTACTTAATAAGAAAAGAGATCCATGCTACTGCATGCATAACAGGATGAAAACGCACAGTTCTGACCGAGCGCTTTCTTTCCTCTCTGAAGCCGATGGCGGTGGAGTTCATCAAGCCTTTCATGGGGGAGATGACGCGCTCGGAGCTGCACTGCATCATGGCGGCGGGATTCTGCGGTGTACCAGCCGCCATATTTGCCATGCTGCTAAATATGGGAGTAAGTACTTGTCCGGAAAGGCGCCGTGTATGATGTGGCCTACGGTATGAAGAACTTTCAGTTTATTGACTGCACGCGTTGTAAAAATGTCTACAGTATGAAAAGCACACGCAGGATCAAAATAAACGCAAAAGAGCCATCATGTTGCTTTCGTAACCACGAAAGCTGAAAACAAAAAGCTTCGACGAAAAATGACTGAAGGGGCTAACACACTCTCTGAACAAGCAACAAAATTATCGTCTCGCTGTCCAATCCAGCTCTAGTTTCATTTTAAGGTAATGAGAAGTTTGCCCACATACACTGCCAGAATTTTTGTTATTTGAAGTGCTGCTATGACCTCTCTGGTTAATTGGTGTCGAGGACATGCTGCGATATCACACGACCCCCCCCCCCCCCCCCCCCCCGTCCATCCGCTTGAAGTTGGCCCCGCTTTCGTGTCTGTGGTCGTTAGCTGGAGTCAGCCAATGTCGGGTGACTGTAGCATAGCACATCGTAAGACTGTTTGCCATCTAATGATATACCTGACTCCCACTTTCAAAACTCGCAGTGTTGTTCAGGCGAACTTCGCTTATGGGCTGCTCATAACAGCGCGTATCTTCGACAATGACGCTTCTATAGTCGTGACACCTTGTAAGCAAACGTAGAGAGGGAAACTTGTGGAGGATGCTGTAGACATGATCAATATCGAAATTCGTGTCCAAAAATACATTATTTCATATTTGAGGTAAAAGTAAACAGTCGTTATTAATAGGCCCTGTACGCCGCGCAGAATTACGGCAATCACCTGTTGGCGGCCAACCTGATGACAATCCCGGCGGGGCTCGGCATGGCCAAATTGCTGCTACCCGAAACAGAGAAGGCACCGCTTGGAGGCGCCAACATCAAGCCACTCGTCAGGTAAGCGGCCCGCTCAATGGCATGTCGTGCGTGCGGCCCGGGGGATAATACTCCTTTATTGCATGTTGTGAAGTGAACGCACGCTAAGAACTCTGGGAGACAAACAAATGTATTGTCTTCGTTTCCTAAGAACAAAAATGACAATGTCGAGCACCATGCGGTGTGGAAGAGTCATGCGCGGATATTGCAGCGCCGAGAACTAATCCAAGAACGATCTACGCTCGCGAAACCACGTAGTTTGCACCGTTGCTAGTAGTTCGACGGCACACTCAGGTGTTTTAGAGCCCAGTTCTCAGGCGCTGGTTCCCGGGTTGCGCAACATGCCTCGGCGTAATCGAATGCGAAGTGCAGCGGAGGGTGAAAGACAGCTATAGCGCAGAAAGCGAGAGCAGGAAAGCGGTGGAGGGAGGTTTGACGGTAGCGTGAAGGCATGCAGATCGTGCGGCGCGGTCCCGCGGTAAAAAAAGAAACAATTGTTCTGGAACACGATCGAAATCACGGCTCCCGCTGGCGCGTCTGAGCTCCCGACCCGGGTCCAACTCTCCCCACGACCTCGGAGAGAGTGGGGCGCGCACACCAGCGGTTCGAGATCGTTCGAGCCCTCTGGAGAAATAAGGTGGAGGGACACGCAGCTTGACGCGAGCTGCAGCGCCTACTCCCTTTCTCGGCGCCGCCGCCCACTTTCGTGCTTGGCTATTTAAGAGCGTTCTGCGGGATGTTAAGCAGTTCTTTGTCGGCCTTCGTCGAAGGAAATAGACAGGCCAAGGCATTCGAGCAGACGTGAAGAGCGTTCAAGCGTGTGTTCGAACGTTTCTGCGTCAGCTTTGTTAGCTGAGTGAATCTTCTCTTTCTCCTGTGTATAAATATACCAGCGGTTCTTTCTGAACATTGAGATGCGCAACCGGTGGAAGTCTTTCGTCTGCAGCTGCTCCTAAACGAGGTTCCGTTGTGACAATCAAGTAATGGGAAAGAAATGTTTTTTGAAGAAAGAGCATGCACGGAAAAAAAAGTGGTCTGTAACTTACATACATACATGTCTCTATCAGATTTCCTGACAATATTGCACAATGAAAACACCTAAACAGCTCCGCTCAAGTTTTTCATTAGAAAATATCGAATTCGTCGGTCAACTTTTCTTCACTTTTCTTTCAAAGATATACCGTACCGGCCATGGCTGAGTACACGGAACTATAACGTGCACATTTAGAGCGCGAAGATTTTTGTGCAAGACTATCTGTAATGACCGGCCTTATCACAAAATCAATTCATATATGGTGCTCTGTTATCTATATATGTAAAGGAAGAGGAAAAAGTGATGTCATCATTCGAATTCCATTTCGTTCCGTTTATTTTTACATTTCATTTCCCCGTGTCCTCGCTCACATTAGAAGCACTGAGGTGGGATTACGAAAAGAACTTAAGAGAATCTATCGCAAATAATTTTATCACAGTGGCCTTCGAGTTATTACATGCCTTCAATCCAATGTTTGCAATCAAGCTGAGAGCACAAGACGAGGTTAATTTCTTCGCGAAAACAACGTGCGGAAAAGACGACCTTGTTTTACTCGCTTTTTTTCTCCAAGCATGACAAGAAACCTTTATTTCCTTTTTGATTTTAAGCGCGCAATAAATTTTACACCACGAATAAGGCAAAAGAGTGCCGGGATTGGGAATAGCAAACTTATGTACATGTTTTTTGAGTAAGCAGCAAGACAATCGATGGGTCTGGCTGGAAAATTGCCCTTCCAGAATTGTTATTCAACCGTTTTACTAGAGTGTTCATTTTCGATATAATTGATGTTAATCGTATTCTCTCCAGAGCTCGCATCAACAGATGTGAGTACCGGGATTTCCCAACCCGGCGCACCATCATCTGGGCCCCAGCACATGCGGGGATAGAGGGAAATAAGGTAGCGGACACTACCGCCCGCGCGCTTAACCACCGGGCATCGCCTCTCTCGCCGCCTGATCCGGCTACTGATTTTAATCCGGCTATTACTTTTCGGGAGAACTCTCTCCTGTATCAAAACGCTCACCGCCGATACTCAACCCCCTGTAAAGGCCTCAATAAGTCAGAGGAGCGTTGGCTACTTCGCCTCTACACCAACACGGTACTGTGCCCGGCAGTGCTCAAACATTTCAATTCGGCCTTTTCGGGCGAGTGTCCACACTGTGGGGAAGTGTTTGCGGACACGTATCACATGGTGTGGGCTTGCCCGGCGAATCCTGCTTTCCCACCCCACCCCCACCCCACCCGAGAGGACTGGGAGGCTGCCCTACTCGGCTGCTCAACTCTCCAGGACCAACGAGCCCTGGTGACAAGAGCCCGGGCCGCCGCGGAGGCCACAGGGGTCCCGGACTATGGATCCCTCCTAGTGATTGTGAGGGCCGGGCCCTTCAGGCACGGTCCAAGCAATACCTCTGTATATAGTAGAAATAAATGTTTTACACCACCACCACCAACCATCTGACGCTACAACTTCAGGCCGGTCGTTTTCAAACGCCACACAGAGATTTCCTCCTCGTCCCTTTTAAGCATGAAATGCTTTTAGCCCCCGTTGTCGGCAGTGTGGTGACGACACGCCGAGAGTCATCCGGGCTCTGAAACGAGAACATCCGGGCACCGTACGAGACTTAACGAGATTTAACGAGACTCTCTAAGCCCTCGTACGCGACCGGCATGCAAGCGCCGGTTGGTCTCCAAAGGAGTCACAAAAAATAACTGCTGCGAGTGCCTTCTTAATGTTTATCAAGATATCAGTCGCTGTGCGTTTGATAATGCACGGAATTATAATTTCCGATTTCTAATAACGCGTGCAAAAAGCACATAAATGCCACGATACAATTCGTTGTCATACGTGATCTCTTAGGGGCTTCGCGCATCGAAGCAAAGCCGCGCAGGCGCACAGGGGCCCGGGGGAGAAGCGCTGCGTTCAAAGGGCAAGGCATCGCGCCGAACGGGTGGTGGCGTTCCTCCCTTCCATTACGGTGTGGTTCGGGTGTCCGCCGAGATGGCAGAGAATTACTGCGCCATTTCCTTTCCTCAAAAAACCTTGCGTTCAAATGGCAAGGCATCGCGCTGAACGGGTGGTGGCGTTCCTCCCTTCCTGTACGGTGCGGTTCGGGTGTCCACCGAGATGACATTAGGCCCGTAAACATTTCATGCTTACTCTGCTCTCGGTTACGGGAGAGGCAGAGATTTTTTTTATTATGGAGCTGTCCTCCGGAAATGAAATGGGAAAGAGCCATCGGTTAAAAAAATTTTCCGTCCTCCATGGGTTAAAGCAACTGAAAAACTGCACATGTGCGTATAAAACGCTGTTTATGGCACGTGCACCGTCACCGCAGTCGTGGCCTAGTGGTTTGAGCGCCCGCCTCGGCTGCGGGAGGTGGGTGGTTCGAAACCAACCCACCGCCGGGCACCCACCGGTCAAAAGGGTACAAGCGTCCCCCGGCCTGGCGCTCGGCTTCCTTTAGGGGTGTACGTTTGGGAGAAGTGAAAAAAAAAATGGGTGTGGCCGTGACAGTGGCGGGGGTCACGGTCAAATTCGCCCGCGGAGCTTCTTTTTTTTATTCCTTTACACCCTCCAGAAACCAAAGACTGGTGCCCAAACGCTTGCAACCAGCGACAAACAGGGGCGAGTTCATGGTTAAAATTTTCATACAAACGCGGTCCTACCTTGGCTGCCCACATGAGTCCTCCGCAACGTCGCCGTGCTGGATTACTTGAGGCGGCGCCTATAGGCCGTGACAGCTGCCAATAAAGACGACATCAAGGAAATAATTTACCAGACCTTATGAAGTCTGGTCCATGCTATTTTCGAATACACAAGGCCAGACGAACGGTGGACTTTGATGTGGGGTCTTCTTAACATTAAATGTGTACTGCACTTAAAAAGGTTTGGTTTGGTTTATTGGGGTTTAACGTCCCAAAGCGACTGAGGCTATGAGAGACGCCGTAGTGAAGGGCTCCGGAAATTTCGACCACCTGGGGTTCTTTAACGTGCACTGACATCGCACAGCACATGGGCCTCTAGAATTTCGCCTTCAAGAAATTCAGCCGCCGCGGCCGGGATCGAACCCGCGTCTTTCGGGCCAGCAGCCGAGCGCCGTAACCACTTAGCCACCGCGGCGGGAGCCCTGTGATGTCAAAACACTGCATGATTGCTGACTTGAAAGGTGACCCTCATTATGACACCTTGCCCTCGTGAAGCAGTCATCAGCGATACTGTTTCGCACCCTCCCCCTTCACGCAGCTCCGAGAACACGGTGTTCGAGGCAGGCTCCAACGGCGCAATATCCGCGCTGCCCGTAGTGGCGCACATCACGGTCACGTTGATCGTGTACGCCGCGTTGATGGCCATGGTGGACGCGGTGGTGGGGAGTATGCTCCTCGCCTTAGGATTCACTGTGCGCCTGCAGGTGAGTGTTGTTGCGTGCTTCTGCGAAAAAAAGCTAAACAACGTAAAAACAAATCCAAGTTATTTCCCTTACTGTGTGAATAAGGCTCACTGGCAACAATTTATACGTTCTATGGTATTGGAAGTCATGCGCCATCGGTTGCGGAAGCACCCATGCTAAGGCAGTCGCGACAGTAGTGGTCTCTTGGAGCCATACGGTGGTGTTTCGAGTGCTTACGCATATTCACTGTCGCTTTTAGGTTCTAGAAGAAAATACAATTTAGGTATCCAAGAACGACTGCACTCCGGCTAAAATTAACAGGTGATCGTTTTAATCACCATTAGTTCCGTGTGTGGACACCAGGTGTCAAAGTAGCATGCCACCGAAACCATGCGGAATCGTGCAGCAAAATGCAACAAACAACTATACATGCCTTCACCTAAGAATTTTTCATAGCTACCCGTGCTTCGAGTGTCGAGAAACTTCGTAGCGAATTTGTCGGTTCTGTCAGCAAACTAGAGAATTAGGTTCAGCCTTTATCAAAAATGCACAGCTCGCGAAGTTCCCTTTCAGTCAACACTGTGGCTTATTTTTTATTATTATCGTTCCAAATATCACGATGGAGTGAGGAGCTAGCATCATGGCCAGTTTTGAGCTCAGAGCTTCCAGGAGTCCTATTCTACTACACGCCTTAGAAGTTGTTAGAACCAAGGCCCTTAGACTGTATGCATATACTTTTTTACAAAACCTGCATAGTTGGCAGCAGACCGCTCTGTGCGATGTTCGCAGCTGGAGGAATAAAATTATTCATTTATTATACTACGTCTCATCATTCATCAAAACTGGGATGAAACGCATATGTCGTCAAACACAACACAGTCAACGTCTTGAATGGAAAGTAGCCCGCCGGAAACGTTCTAGCAGTACTGGCAGATCCGAAGGAGCGAGTGAATGAAATAGAGGGCTAGGGGAAGTCGATATCACTTCGATAATGACTGGATATCAATGTATCCACTAAGTGGTGATACTAATGTCGTGATATAAGCTTGTGCGTAACGGTTGGGCCTGAGGCAGTGCTTCAAGCACAACTCACATTGCGGTCCACACATTACAGTTGGTCACGAAGACTTCGAGTTATTCCAGATAATGTCAGTACAATGCGAAGACCCCTAATCATATCTCCCTATACACCCCTTCTTTCTGAATGCGCAGGAGCTGCTGGGCACTCTCTTCTCGCCAGTGTCGTTCGCCTTCGGTTTGAGCGGCACCGACGCCGTGCACGTTGGCTACCTGGTGGCGGTTCGCACATTGGCAACCGAGATACTGGCCTTCCTCGAACTTGAGAAGCTGCATTCGGCCGGAGCGATTTCGGTGAGGAGGGCCGGTCATCACGTTAGCGGAACCCAAAATCTGAACACTTCCGTGCCTCACCAGAACAGTCTTGCGACGCGGGAGATGGAGCCCGCGCCAAACACTCAGGGGCCGAATTCGCGAAACACCGAGCATCCAAACCAACTTGTATCTGGTTGCGCGTAGAGTTGGCTTTTTGAGCTGATTTTAGACGTACCGACCTCCTTCCTTCTTTTCCCAGCGATAATTTTCTTTTTCTACGGGGAAAGCGCATGGATTCCTGTTTTCATTGGCGTAGAAGTTCAAAGAATGTAATGCCCAAATTGGACGAGTTAGTCTCGACAAGTCACACTTGTACTGTTCCCGCGATCTGGAATGTAGCCTTACTAGCCGTGCGGTAATGATCTCAAACGTCTTCCGTGACAACAAGCACTCATGCGAGCAAAGCAAAGTTTCTCAGAAAAGCTGGGCCATTCGGTACGCAGTGTTAACGAATCCTCCTGTCCGAAGTATCTGTAGCACTTGCATAGTCTGTTACGCGAAACCGGTGCACTGAAAGCAACGCTTCACGATCTGGCAACGGGGGACGCTTGCAGGAGCGGGCAGCCGTGGTGGCCACGTATGCCCTGTGCAGTGCCTCCAGCCTGGAGCAGATGCCAGTGGTGGCCAACGTTCTGACCAACATGGCACCTCCTCGCCGCGCGGCTGACATTCAGGGCGTCCGTTGGAGGGCGCTCTTCACTGGCTGCTTGAGCACCTGTCTGAATGCTTGCATAGCAGGTAAGCGTCGTACAAGCTCTTCTGGGAGCATGCGAGGTCTTCGTGCGACGCAGACGCACACTTGACATGAACCAGCCGAGAATGCATCGTCATTGTAAAGTGTAGGAAATGGTAAAAAGAGCATTGCTACTCTACCAACCTACCGGCCTTCCATTTTAGTACACTGTCACCGCGTTGGCAGCGGCGGAAAATCGTAATGGTTTGTTGTGCAGCTTTCGGCTATTTCAGCAAATTAGTTTTTAGGTGTATACTAAATGGGACGGCTTCGGCGTCGTTATTATTGCGATTTTGATTCCTGAAAAACCTACCAGCAAAGTATTGTAACATTTCTAATGAATCGTCATGGTAATATGAACGCTCTTGAGAAGTAGAACCTGAAAACTAACAACTTGTTAAACACTAAGAGGGGTTTGCGGTAACGGTTAAGGGTCCCGGGGTGGGATTAACTCTACAATAAGCGGATCTTTTGTGATGGAAAAAAAAAGTTGAAGTTCAACGTGGGTGTCCGCGTGAAATGTTTAAAATCTTCGTTCTCGTTCATAGCGGCAGGCAAGCTGCACCTCTTGCATTTAAGTCAGCATGGAATATAGTGTTCTTCTCAGCCGAGGGCTAATTAAAAACGAGCTTTTTTTTTTTTTTTGAGGCGGAATGAACCTACGCTCCCAAACAAAAATATTATTTTGTTCACTTTTTTTATTATGTGCATCCATTGGCTATCGAAACGAAATCTGCAGGGAAATCCTCAGTGTCGTTAAATTTGCGTCCTTTTGAAAACTTATAATGCATTGTCTAATCTGTCGAATTAGCTCATTATACACCAGGACTTTCTATGCTTGTAGCAAACGCTTCTTTTTTCCGAGAGAGAGAGAGAGGGGGGGGGGGTCTCACTGCAGTATTTTTCCTTTCTGTTTCTCAATATAACTTCCTCTGTCATTTCCCTTTCTCTGGCGATCTACTCGCAGGCTGTCTGGTGAAAGACTGACTGCCAAGTGAAAGAAGATTGCGCCGTCTTCGACCTCGGCTCTAGACTCTCCATTGTAATTTTTTATCATTTACTCTCGAGAGAAGCTGTTTAGTATCGTACAACAGTCAATAGCACAGCTTACATTATATCCTGCCTCATTAAAGACCAATGTATAGCGCTTATAATTCAACGTACTTTGTCAGAGTTTCAAATATTAACTCAGTGAGCCTTGCTCGCCAATTACAAGCGGACTCGAATAAATGTGTGATCGTCTAGCGCACATGCTGGCGCTCTTGTAAAAACACTAACCTGTGAGCACAAGCGATAACGCAGGTAGGTGAGTAAATTTGAAATGGGCATCACATTGTCTGATGTCTTTCTCCTTACACTGCGTCGGCTCCTGTGCTTATCATGCGCCTTAAATAATTCATGGAGCGCAGGAAGCAACGGGAATACTTTTTAATTTCTAATCTCGCTTTCCCTTCATCTGGTTATATGCCTCATAAAACACGGGCTTCAAATTGAGCAGGCGCATTAACATATGCGCCTGGAAGTAACGGCTGAAAGTAATGTGTACAATAGTCATGAACCCTCTTGAGGCATCACACTTCTGTACAACGAGTATGCCAGCGCATTCTAGGGACGACTAGCTGCTCTCTGAATGCAGGCGCCAAGCCGTTGTTAAGCTTAGGTAATGGCTTACCATCACCACCACGCATGAGAAATTTTTCTGGAGAGCTGTGCGAATCTGAAGTCAATAAACCGTGCAATACGTTTCCTTTCTTTTCGGATGAATGATGCAGTATTCCGGTAATTACTAGTACGCTTATAGACGGCTGGTCCCAAACTGTAATGTGCACAGCGTTTCATGCAACTTCAAACAAGGCTTAATTAAAAATGGTAGACCGTAAATATGTCGAATCAAGTCCATATTATTTCTCTTTGTGGGCAGCAATTTAGAGCATGTATTTTCTTACTTCCACCTTGCCGCTAGCTAAGAATAAGGATGCAAAATTTGTCTACAAATTCAAGCTTCGTTCGTTGAAAACACGGTTCAGAGAGTCGCAATGCGGCAGAGCAAAAGTGCAGTCATGTGGCTCAGAATACTTCGAGATTACTATACAATTTTGGTAACATTCATTTTAGGCTCAACTGCGTTCTTTTAATTTGTAAGGCTGTTCAGAAACATATAATTCTGTTTATTGTTATATCTTCATGCAACAATGCAGATGAATGGGAGTGTTGGTACAACATAATAAGGCTAAAACAGCGTACTAGCACATGGACGAGGGATGAAGAGACGAGATATAGCGCTGCGTCTTCTCTTCTTTCTTGGGACATAAAGGAATAACGAGCTAACGAGGGAGCAAATGGGCCAGCTGGAGCTTACGCCAAACGAGCGACCCTTATGCTACCCTTAACCCCGGGAGTTATATCCTTCTCTGATCGCCTAGAACGTCATCGTACCAATAGGTGCTGTTATGCTCATCCACACAGGTCCCGGACAAAAAAACAATCTGGCGAAAAATTCAGATGAGGGTCTATCCTAACTACTCTTATATAAGCGCACGTATTTGACTAGGTACAGAGACGGTAGTCCCTGGTTCGAAGACTCGCATCCCTTTCTAGGCAATACATTGTAATGTGAGAGCAAGCAATGTGTGTGGACTGTGCGTGGATGTGTGTGTAATGTGTGGATCTAGGAAAAAGCATACGCACTTCTCGAGGGCAGTGGGGGTCCCAACTGGCCAGCTCTCACCTCATCGAACAGCTTAAGCTGATGGAAGCGGTCCAGAAGTCTGCAAAAGACAGGGGAGTCCTGGACTAACTACCCAAAACTGCTCTTCGGTGAATACTTTTGTGATCTCCAATAATGGTTTTCAATCAGTCGACGAGTCCTCCTCGAGGTGATCTTAGTCTAATAGATCTTCGTCTTCATCGACTTCTTCATACCGCACCTAAACGTTATTCAAAACCTAGCTTCCTATCCATGAAGGCATGGAGGCAGTGTACGCTAGCCGTGGTCGTCTTTACAGGATACGGACATGGGTGCTATTTACTGCTATTCAGGTCTGTGTGGTATTATTATCCGAATTTGTAGGGACTGACGGACGAGGAAAAAAATTTGCCACGGTAAGGGGCTGGGACGAGGAATTGGTCGGAGACACCCGTCTCTAGCTTGCCACTCCATATTAAGGGAGAGGATAAGGAGAAAGGAGAAATAGGCAGCAATGGAACGTCAGAGGTGAGAGTGGCGCAGCTAATTCCGATAGAGGAAAATGTAAATGTCGACATACTGCCAAAAAGCTGTGAATTCTTTATTTGTTCTTGCTCAAGGCCCTCCTCACGTGATATTTCCACTTTTTGACGCGAGATGCGGCCATGTTTATCTCAAAATGATCGCAGCCACGCGCAACTAATTCCATATTATTCGAGATTTATATATTTGCTCTTTACGCCTTATCTCGATGGTTCTTTGTCAGCTTTAAATTAAGCCCGGCCGAAAGCAGCGGTGATTCTTTTTTTCGATGTCCACCGAGCACGTTCGTTGCTATCGCAGCTGTCGAGTTGAGTTATTCGTCCACCGAACGACAGTCCACCGGCCGAGTAACAGTTGACGAACGTACCTATACTGCGACATTCGTCGTCATGAAGCAGGACTGCTCAACGTTCAGACTGAGAAGTAAGAGTGTATACCACTGTGAGTATGAACACTTCTTCTTTTGGGCTTAGTCGGCGCGCTACATACTCGGCATCTACCAGTTCGGATTGATCGAAAACAAGCCTAAACCGACCCAGCTGCTTTTACAGACGCCATGGTTAAAATGGTGGGTAGGGTGCCTTAATTTGATTGTGTCAGTGTCCCGCCGGCAGCGGCATGGGGAACGTCGCAGAGCTGTTCACTCGGGGGTACCTCCGCCGGGTTCACGACGAGCAGCAGGGGGTTTGGATGTTCTCTTTTAGAAGCACAATAACTTGACAGCGAGGTGAATGCTTCGTAATGAATACAGAAGTTATTGTTACTGTAGTTTTTTTTTTTTCTCTCTGTAGAGAGTAACCAGCAGTATGACCCCTCACTGAAAAGCCTTCAAAGTTGCCAGTTCTATCATTTCGCGACACCACGGTCTCGACAAAGTCAAACACGCGTATGTCCTAAATGTGCGCCTGCGTGCAGAGCATCACTGTTTTGTATTGCGGCTGGAGAGCAACCGTTGTTGCCAATAGCGCTGGGAGTAGTTTTTTTCCTCTTTGGCTTTTTTTGTGTTAGGGACTTATGTGTTAGAGAGGAGGACAGATCACTCATACTCAGTTTAGGTTGATGCTTTCAGCTTCGCCCTCACTCCTTGTAATTTAGCTGCCCTTCTCTGAGTCAGCATCGCAGCTGCTTCCTCCCCATACCGTACTGCTGCACACGCAAAAACAATCGCCTCGTTCCGAAGCACCGTGTGCGCGCTTTTAGCGGCTGCCGGAGCTTTAAGCCTACATCTTTCATGTTAGAATGGCGCACCATGTCGGTGGAATTTTCACTGCGTCTACCATGGAAATTGGAAGCCCGAACTGCGCTCACGAGACTGTACAACCAGTTAGCCGAACAGGAAAACGTTGCAAACCCCATCAAGAAAAAACAGTGCACTTTTCAGGACACGGTGCAGATTTAGCGCTTAGCTCGGCGAACGAGACGAAGAAACAAAATTACAGGTGGTCTTTAGTGAGGGCGTCGTTGGCGATCGTGGTGGTTCTCGCAGCAATGGGAGTGATGTGGCCTTCTCGGCGGAAGCAACCACACATTGTTTTCATACTGGCCGATGACCTGGTGAGTCCAATAGACTGCTGTTGTAAAACAATCTTTCATATTTATTTGCAGCAGTTCTCACTCTCACTTGATGGTTTATTATTAAGCGTGTAATTTGAGCAGTTAAGAGTAAGGTAAACTATTGCAAAGCCTGTGCGCCAATTATAAAAAGATAAAGTAATTTTTCCTCGAGCAGGCCAGTCTGGTGTAAAAGTGAAGAGCTTTTAACACCTCGAGAAATTTTAAATGAGGAACCACAAGCTAAATAACAATCAGCATAAGCTCCATCACAATATATGTTTTGTTTGTTTGTTCTTTCGTTTTGAGAACGATGCTCACTTATTCCGACTGTTTGTGCAGTTGCGCTCTTGAGTGGCTACTGGGAACGCCTGAAAAGATATTACGGAAAGATATTAACAGCTTTTCTTAGGCTAAGCAAGCGAGACTGTCACCCATGACATTTTTACAATTCCTTCGTGTGCACCAGAGCCAAAGTTATATGGTCTTTAGTCAAAGAATCCACTAAAACCACTAGGACTGCTACATTCTTTTAATACGGCGCACTCTGCGTAATCAGCAGCGCGCACACAACCTACTTGTTGCCTGTTTGCCTCCGATTTTGGCTTGCATTACCAACGCTGCCACTTCCTCGAACAAAAATAAATTTCATAAACTAATTGGCCGTGACGTTGACATTTAAATATTTTCCTCGTTACTTTTGTTCCTTGCACTTTTGGGTTCGATCCCGGTCGCGGCGGCTGAATTTTTTGGAGGAGAAATTCGAGGCCCGTGTACTGTGCGATGTCAGTGCACGTTAAAGAACCCCAGGTGGTCGAAATTTCCGGAGCCCTCCACTACGGCGTCTCTCATAGCCTTAGTCGCTTTGGGACGTTAAACCCCATAAACTAAACTAACTAACCTTGCACTTTTACGACTGCTTCGCGTCCTTTTTCGCGCTTATAAACGTGTTATTTTAAAATTTGCATTTTCAGAGCTTATTACTATTTCAGTGCCTGCCTATGATTTGCCTTATAATATTCTCACTCTTGCTTTTTTGTATATTAGGCTCAGGTGTTTCAATTATACTACCATGCTACTTCTTGCCTGTTGATAGCACATTTGTTAGTTCTAAATGTTCCTAATATTGCACCGTACACTAGCCCCCCTACCCCAACCCCTCCATCTTGTAATACTCTCTGAAGAGGGCCTTTAGGGGTTGTTCCTAATATGCACGGCGCAAAAAAGACCAGGATGACGCAGCAGACGGGACTGGCTCAAATTGTCGTCCTTGTTTTGGTTTTTTTTTTTTTTTGAGCTAGAAACTCGAACCAAATAGCCTGAACCAAGCTTTCGTTGCGCCTTTAGGGGGATCTTGAACATAAAAAAAGTAAAAGCAAGAAAGCTTTTGGTTCCGCATGGCAGGGATGGAACGATCTGAGCTACCAGGGAATCCATCAGATCAGGACGCCAAACATCGACGCCCTTGCGTGGAACGGTGTACGCCTCAACCGCCTGTACCACCTGCACCTCTGCTCGCCGTCGAGATCAGCCCTCATGACCGGGCTCTACCCAATACACAGTGGTAAGAACTGTTCAGGATGTACAGACGCAATCACACTTGCCTAGAACGCTCTAACAGTATGCCTTGGAGCAAATCAAGTGAAATCGTATCACGGCGCTCTGGTGCAAGAATTATCAGTGAAAATCAATAACTGCTTTAGAATTTCGATTTATTTCCGTATTCTCGACAAGTGTGATCGGTTATGTACAGATTAGACCCCGGTTACCGGAAACATTTAATTGAGCGCTTGATTTTACGCCTTTTGGGGGTGTTTTTGTAGACATAGGAGTCTTTCTAATCGTGGGAGTCTTCTGGTAGGCAGCAATCATAGATCGCAATATTTTCTAGCCCGCCAAAACTAGCCTATATTTTTCAGTTTTGTTTCCTTAATTTTATTCAGGTCATCGACGGAACTGCAATTCGTTGAAGGTGGTTTTCTCATGACTTGCTCTTTCGTCAGGAGAAACGCTTTTCCTTCACAGGTGCGCTAAGCAGCTTACGCTTGGAGCCCACATCGACCCTGAAGTATAGGTCACACGTGGCACGAAATTCTGCGAATCTGTAGCGGTACTTCTGGCGAATTTCAGCTCTCTCCCTGCAACAGCTGCTCAGCCGTCCACGAGTAAATTATCGATAAACAACTGTTGAATTTTTAATTGTTGATCTGCTACTGAGGATCTGGTGCTCACTGACTTGCTACCATTGATTTTTTATTGTTGATTTAATATTTTCATCCACTGCTTTTGTCTACCACGATTAACGAATGCTTGGGAATACACAATGTGCGAAAAGCTCAAACTCAATTTACCGCCACAGGGTTAAATAAATCAAAGTTATTAATCTTCCACATTTCTTATCACCATTGTCTGAGCAGCTCATAACTTTATCTTATCTCCTTGGAACTTGCTGTTTTCTGCATGTAATTAAAGTTTTCGCTCCCTACGTTCAATAAAAAATCATGCAGTGAAGAGAACTGAAATGAGTGGGCCCAGAAAACTATTATTTTTTATTCAAAATTCACCCGACACCTGAGCTTGGCTGCATAGCGTTCGGGTGCTCAGCCCAAGGACGCGAGATGGAATCCTGGCCGCAGCGGCCGCATTTCAAAGCTGACGATATGCTAAAACGGCCGTGTGCTGTGTGGTCTCGGTGCGCGTTAAAGACCCCCAGCTGGTCGAAGTAAACGCGGGGCTTTCCAATACGGCATCCCTCATAACCCATATGCGGCCTGGGACATTGCTCCTGTTACCTTATCATTTGTAACTAAAGCTATGTTTTCTGGTTATCTGAACGATGAGCGCGATTACGTATCAATAAAACTGAAACCGTAGTAACGTCTCGTATCTAGCTGTGTGATATGACTCAGTTCCAAATGAGGCATGACCCATTCTGAATAAGTGCAGTGGATGTCATTGCGTATTGGATAAGCGCACCGTAAACTGGGTTTAAATAAATTTAGGACTATACACTTGAAGCGGAACTATCGCACCGCATTCACTGGACGGAGACAATGAGGTGTTTGTCATTTATTTGTGTACCCTCCCTATATTCAGGAATGCAGCACTATGTCCTATTGCAAAACGAGCCTCGAGGCCTACCACTGCACTTCAAAACGCTGCCTGAATGGCTCAATGGCCTGGGCTACACGTCCTACATGGTGGGAAAGGTCAGTGAGTTTACTTAAAACATCGCGTATCCAAGCGAACTAATCTCACATTGCACGAAAATAGTTATTTTCCTTCTGTAAACATTTTATCTCCGTTAAGAGAGAAAAAGGCTCCGTGCGTGTGTTTTCGTAAATGGGATGGGAATACCCACCAAGATTTTTCATCGCTGCACAGATCGAATATCGCTGCGAATCAGAGACTACTAGATTTAAGCATGAAACATGTGCTAGGCATGCTGTTATGACAATGAATAAAGCGAGAGCTTTGCTTTGGAGGTAGCCATTATAGCTGTACAACATGCGTATTTGGCTCGTAGTATCATATTCCCATCTTCCGTATTGTTACCGAAGTACGCTTTCAATTACGCAGCTTTCGTTTCACGAATAATAGGCTGCCTGCCACGAGAACACCACTGAGGTCGCAGCTGCAAGTAACGATGGTGCGTGGCCAGGTCACCATGTGCGGCATGCAGTACATACTGTGCTGTGTCTGTCGACTAACACCTGCGTCAGAAATTTCCGCAGTTGCATTCAGCTGTTGCGAATTCCAAAGGAAGCCAACGGATCAAAAAAACATGACACTTTCAGCAGCACAGTAAAGGTAATGGCGGCTGCACAATTCGTGTCCACCTCGTGTTGTTAGGTGGCTCGTTGCTCTTGCAATTTCCTTCCCCGTTGTAATGAAGCCACGTATTGAGCCACGAAATGAAATGAGCAAACTGACATGTCTTGCGATAACAGCGGTCACCTCCTCGTCTGCCTCGATAGCAGGCGCTTCCAGAAAATGATTCGACAAAGAACTTGAATTGGAGCTCGAGTAGTATAAACATCACTTCGGCTGCCGACAGTACATTTCGCTGTAGCCGTTTTCTATTTAAAAAAAAAGATGCCCAGGCTTAGCTTGGTTAAGCCAAGAATGCGCTGCATATTGCGCGGTCTTTTTGCGCGAGGTATTGCTCGGCGGCACTCGATTTTCTCAGCAGCTTTTCCTCCGTGACGTATGGATGGATGGATGGATGGATGGATGGATGGATGGATGGATGGATGGATGGATGGATGGATGGATGGATGGATGGATGGATGGATGGATAGGAGCGCCCCCTTTGAAACGGGGCGGTGGCAACCGCCACCATGCTCAGCCGTTCTTTCTTTATTATTATTTTTATTTATTTATTTATTTATTTATTTATTTATTTATTTATTTATTTATTTATTTATTTATTTATTTATTTATTTATTTATTTATTTTTCTTGTTTACTGTGTTTGCAATTCTCACCAATAATCGCCACCATCTTTACCTACGGTTTTTCCTCCGGCTGTCGTGACGTCACGTCACGTGGTTTGGTGGCTGCCCGGCCACGCCCAAGGGCTGAACTGAGTGACTGCAATATGCTACGCATAAAAGAACTGACCATTTTATTTGAAGCAGCTCCTTCTGCTTGCCTTTATTTAACTGTCCAGACTCACCGCGTTTATAGCTCCAAGTTTAAAGCTTTGTTAGTCAACTTGGGACATTTATTCCGTTATTTTTTTATAAGAGAGTGGAGAAACTCATCCGCCGAAGTCGATTTTAAGCTTTACATGGCAATGGTGGCAATGGTCCCGCCCAAGTGCCGTACAGTGTGAGGAACTGAACGTGCGGAGCGTGCAGAAACAGAAAAAGAAATTAGTTTTGTAGGACAACTTTATTTACACTGCTCAGCCGAAGGAGACAATCAAAAGTGGGAAGAAGTAGGCCAAAAGGAAAAAGAACTGAGTATTAACTACAACAACGGTCACATTTCGCTCTTTAGCCGGGGCGAGCGCCGTCGGGACCGGTACAGCATGTCGTGGCTGGCAGCTCCTACTCTCACATACTGGCCTATAGAGACTTTGAAGGAGTGGACCGCGGAATGTGATGTCATCGATTCCAAGGAGGCATATGTAAACGCAGATACTTAAGTTCGCACATATTAAGGCGAAAGCCTTTAATGCCTCATACTGTTGTTAGCAGACGCGTCGTCAGGAATGTCGACAGACGCGTCGGCAGGAGTGTCGACAGACGCGTCGGTAGCCGTGTCGACAGACCCGTCGGCAGGAATGTCGACAGACGCGTCGGTAGGAATGTCGGCACGCGTTGGCACCCGTGTCGACAGACGCATCGGCAGATTTGTCCGCCTTTCGGCGTCACTGCTGAAAAATAAACTGCGCCGAGGGTGGGAATCGAACCAGGGCCTTTGGCATTTGAAGAGGAGACGCTACCACTCCGCCAACGAAGGCTCAAGGTTCCAGCATGAATAAAGGCGCATCTAGTGAATGCATAGGTTTCATAAATAAAATAAAAGGAATAAAGTCACGAAAAGGAAAATAAAAATAAGAAAATAAGCAAAAATAAAAACGAAATAAAATAGGATATGAAAATACAAATAAAAAACAATAAAAACAAGATGGGAGCAAAAATAAAAATAATATGAAAAATAAAAAGTAAATAAAAACAAACAGTGCGCCAGGAAACGCTTTCGCCTTGCAGCACTTTAGAGAGCCAAAGTGCCCCCTGAATTTTTTTTACGCCCCTATAACTACCCCTATTGCTTCTTCGCACGCGGGGGAGGAGTGAAATAGCTAGGTGCTTCTCATCGTATCTGTTTTGGTAAAATGCTGCAGAGATATCGCTGGGCTAAATACTTTTTCTGGGCGTTTATTCACGCAGCCAAAGCGATTCGGGGACTTCCCTAGGACCTCCTATAAATTTTCACATTTGAAATGCTTGCAGTAATTTTCCGGCAATGGCTGCTGGCAGACACTGGTAGAAATTCTATAACTTGGCAACGGCGCTATAGTTCCCCCATTCACCTGACTTCTAATTAGAGCATTAGCATGGTTGGTTATGGCCATAAGGCATATATAGGACGGGCATGACGCCATCTTCAAGATCTGCGACCCGTGGTGATGTGACGCAAATGGCCTTGAAAGTGGTTTACCTGGTGGAAGAAATGTGACAAGGATCGCTTTTTTTAATGTTGTTGCCCCCGCTACTCTACTGAAGCTAACGTAGCCAATTAACATGTAGCCACGTACAAGGCAAGATGGGAGCATCTTCAATGGGTGCATCACCAAAAAGTATGAATAGAAAAACCCGTGGGCTATTCGGCCTCTTTTTGGAGGCCTATGGATGTGAAATATTCATTTGGCTATCAAACCACACACCCTTCAGTGTTCAACTGAGCTCAGTCACCACTTTGTTTTCTCCTGCGCACAAAAAGATATATTTTCAAAGAGACTCCTTCAAAGCAGCATGAGGTCAATTAAAGTGGGTGCTGAGAATTTGTTTTTACAGTGGCATCTCGGCTTCTATAAGTCTGAGTACACTCCCACCAGACGAGGCTTCTCCAGCCATGTGGGATCCTGGGGCGGTTTCGTGGACTACTACAACCACGGTCGGGATGCGGTAAGCTAGTCTTTGATGGTTAAAAAAAAACAGCAATAGACGACTCTGAGCATGTAGAGACAATGACCAAACTGTGCGTTCCGCTTGTTTCACTTGTAAAGACAATTAGCGGGACTGATATAAAAGTCCTCAAAAAACAAGCTCATATAGTATATAAATGGTTAGCATCAGCTCCACTAGTTCGGCTCACTTTTTCGTTATATAGCGAGGAACTGCCTTGAATCTTTCCCCACATGTTGGTCGGAAGATAGGGGGACGGAGTGAGAAAATATTGGTGTAATTTCTGTATGGGAAAATTTCAGGCGGCTCTAGCCCTTCGAAAGTCTAGGCGACCACAGGGAAAAGAATGCTCTCATGTAAACTTTTTGTTATTGTACCGAGGAGATAGATGTGTGCTCAAACTTCTCCATATTTGATCAAACTATTGAACAATAAAGTTAAAGGGTGAGAGCAACGAAGCATTAAACGAGGTATAGCTGACCCCATTTCAAATGTCCTAGTAATAACGATTGCATAAAGAAAAGACTACTCAGGAAATTAAGAAGAGAACTCTCGGCTGATTTCTCTCTTTGCAGGCGAGGATAAAAAAAAAACAGAAAAGGATACAAGGAATCAGCTATGAAACTAATTTCTGAGTCCTGAATGCTTTGGGAGTCTGATTCACGGAAAATATTAGGATAACTATTGGTATAGCGTTCGGGCACATGGAACCGTAGCGAAACAATTTAGGGCACACGTAGAAGTTACTGCTCCAATGTAAACATAAATTATAATAAGAAAGTGACAATGATGATGTGGTCGAATTCCTGTACAATACCCTCTAGATGCTTCGACTGATGCTTCGCCTTCATAACCATCAGCTATCAACGAAGCACTTAGTGCCGAAAAAAAAAAGTTAAGCCATCGTTTTTCTTCACAGCCTGGTATGCCACATGGGTTGGATTTTTTTCGAGGCCTCGAGCCATCTAGGGCCGACGATGGAGCTTATTACACGAACATTGTCAGCGAAGAGGCCGTGTCCATAATCAGAAACCATCCGAAGGAGAAGGTGAGAACACTTTCTTGTTTTCGTGTCTGCCGAGGCAGTGTCTTCAGAGCCAATAATTTCTCTTCTTCTAGCAGTTAGAATAACACGGCAGACAGGAGGTCATAAATTCTCAGGTTTTGAGGTGCTTTTAAATGTTGGTCTATGAGTTACTAGAACGTGCGTACCTTCACAGAAATTTCCGAGCATCTACACACCAAATTTATTACAGGTTCGTAGGTTTTTTATGTGTGCATGTAGGCACGTGTAGCATAACTGCCCTGCCAGAGCGCTAGCGAAGAATATATCGACGTGCTTTTGAAAATGGAAATAATGGAGCATGCGGGTAGATTTGTCAACGTCTTAGATTTTTGAAGTAATTTGCTTCCGGCTTCGGCGCGTCCTGGTAAGTAGCGATATACAACCACAGCTGCAGCCGGTACTCAAGGGAAAGGTTTGATTTGGTTTCGTTTGGTTTTATAAATTTAACTCCCCAAAGCGACTCAGGTTGTGAGTGATGCGATAGCCGAGGTCTCCGGATAATTTCGACCACCTGGGGCTCTTTTTCGTGCCCTGACATTGCACAGTACACGGGCCTCATGCGAAAGAGATTCCCCATCTACAGCTAACGCCAACGAGGCCGGGTATTACTGTCATTTACCGAGAGCAGCTTGTTAAAAAACGGAAATGACATCGGCCACATCTGTTCGCACAGACAGATGCGCGAAGATATGCGTTATTAAGACAGGCTTTAGAAGAGCAAGGGCGATGAACTCTGTGCTGTGGCCTACAGCGGCAGGATACTCTTGGGGTGAACACTTTTCTGTAGGGAGCTTACATTTGTGACTTCAACATTGCTTCCCTGCTCGTTTTAAGCTTTAAGCAACGCTCGTTTGAGTGTTAAGTTTTTAATATCGCTGCGGAAAAGCAATCATTGAGCCGAGTCTTCCTGTTCACCACGAGCGATGTATCAGCGTCGTTAGCTACACATGTCTCTCATCTAGGGTCCTCTCAAGGATGTCGCGGTACAGCAGGTGTACAGTGCCCGTCAACCTGGCAGTGTACGTTCCGCCGCTCCAGCAGCGACACGCCTGTTGGTCCCTGTCGTTTGTTGTAAAAAGAGCTTAAATACAGAGCAGTCGATCAAAGACGTCTCTATATATACGTTAAATTGGGGTCTGTTCTTCATAAATAACGTCAGAAACATCCGGCGATAAGTTTTCTTACGACGCTTCTTGAAAACAAGGGTGTCAAAGCACTTTTTAAAACAATTTTCATGGCATTCATTGAACAAGCACAAATTTGGCACAGAAAAAAATGACATAACACAACTTTCAAAGGTGTTAAAATTGAATCAATAAGGAAATTCTGAAGGAACCTTTCGCGCGAGAACCTTTAAAAGGCCTAAGAGATTCGAGGTCGCAGGTTCTTTTGCCGATAAAGTCTGTGCCCCTATAGCCGAGGGCCTACGATTGATACCAGTGCACCGTCTAAAAAAACTGGCGACCTCAGCGGCGTTTGCAGGCACCGAAACTGAGACCTAATGCATTAGTAACAGATTCTACGATGGCAAGATTTAGTCAAGAAAATTAGCGCAGCTTCAAAACTGGTGCCTATTCAACTAAATATAGCACAATAGCCGTGGATGCAACGGAAATCATAATTTTTTCTGCCATCAATTTTAGAGCACTGGCTGCTGGCTTTTCACGTAGAATACATATGCATGGTAAAGCCTGCATGTGCCCGCAGCCCATGTTCCTCTACCTGGCTCATTTGGCTCCTCACTTTGCCGGCGAGATGGAGTGTCTCCAGGTACCTGAACGATACGTACGAGGATACGAAGGCATAGGACACGTCAACAGGACACTGTACGCAGGTGAGGCATACTACAAGACGGAACTGTGTAGCCAGCAAGTGCACTCTAATACAAGGGTGCGCACAAGGATTGCGCACCATAATGATAAACAAAGACACCTTCTACATAGGAGTAACGGTCGCTATACTATTCTACTCATACCGCATCAGAATTCACTGGTACCTTAATAGCATCCAGCCACACATTCTATCGGACAGTTTTATCATCTTTCAGCTATACTGCAGAGCTCAATGTTCTTGCATTGCTCTAAATGAAGCAAAGTAATCAGTAGCGTTGCATTTTTGAGTTGATGCCTTAAGAGGATGTCGGAGAGGCTTCGACCTCTCCGCCTGGCTTGGAAGCCGTTTGTCACTTCTGGAGTCGTTCTCCGCATTACCCCGGTTTTTTTTTTGTCGCCTGGCAACACTTACAGCCTAACAAATCGAACGAAGGACTTCACCGTGGGACGAAGAGTTATTGCCAACTATCACAGGGGTACTATCTTTCTTTGGCCATATCCACAGGCATGGTGTCTGCTCTGGACGAGTCTGTTGGCATGGTGTTCGCGGCACTCCACGAGAAGGGCATGCTCGGAGACACCGTAGTTGTGTTCACATCGGACAATGGCGCTGCGGCCACATCTTATAGCATGGACGCTGCCTCTCCGTGGCCCTTGAAGGGAGAGAAGCAGACACTCTGGGAAGGTGGAGTCCGCGTGCCCGGCCTCGTGTGGACGGCTGATCCCCTCTGGTACGGGCCGGGGTCTGTGTACGAACGCCTCTTCCATGCGACTGACTGGTTACCCACGTTGTACGAGATGGCCGGTGTGTAACCCTACCTACTTTGTGCACGTTGACAAGTGAGACAGAGAAACGTGGTCACACTCTAAACATGAATATGCCTATATGGCAGTAAGAAGGAAGTAAGCTATCCTCTGGCGCTCTACTTTTTATGAAATGGAGTGCTCTAGAGGAGAGTACTCCATTTTTACTGCTATCTGTTTAGAGCGATGCATTATGTCAAAGCCTCCGGCTCGAAGAGGGCTGGCTCCCTTGACAACACAACATCAAGGCAGATGTTAAAGCCACAACGAAGTACCTAACCAGAAAAAGTCACTTCTTTCTTAAAAGTGTGTAAAGAGTGTGTGTTCTAGTTTGATGCCAAGCGATAACAAAAAATCTACCCCGGTCCGAATGGACTACTCTATAAATATACAGCACGTAATAGGGTGGTGGTGTTCTTCAAAAGATGAGCTGGCAAGGCCTAAGCAGCCTTGGGCATCCAAACAGTTTATGGAGTATGCCAACATGATTAGCCAGCAGCCAGACTTTAAAGCGAATCATTTTAAAGATACCTGATCATGATCGTGCGCGGCATTGCTTCGCTCATATAGCAAGAGCACCTTCCACGAGTGGCAAGCCACCACGAAGACCTGCTGTCTCCGAGTCACTTGCTTCCTGACATAACCGTGAGACGTGCCCTCTGCACGGCAGAATACGTTATCTTCCTTCCAAGATATGTGAGGCTTGAGTACGCGCTGCTCAAGGCCTAAGTGCACGGCCTAAGTGCCAACAAAGGGTCCCAAAATTCAATTGCAAGCGCACTGGAACAGATATCCATTTTCTTTAGGTGTTCAAATGGTAGCAACCGTTTCCTCATCAAACTTATCTAGTCGCGTCCACCATTTGAGAGCTTTAGCACCTTCGTAGGGTTAATACTTCAACTACGAGAACTAGGACCGCGGTAAATGTCGCTAGCCAAGCACGGCACTGCGTTACCGTACTGGCCGCACGGCTGTCCGGCAGCGCTCAAAAAATTTCTGTTCACGGCTGGCTTGTCACCTGAGAGTGAATTTCAGCAAGAAAAACGCTCGCTATTTTTTTTATAATTTTGATAATTTTATATTGGCGCGCGTTGATTCATGAGACAGTTTTAAACGGATGGGTAACAGTACGGCTGATACGGTAACGCGTTGGCCTAACTACTCTTACCGGGCTTGCCCAGTCGCATTTGTCGTACAGTCTTAGTTACCGCGAAAAATCTTTGCTGTCTTTCATGGCAATGCTGCTCATCCGGAACCACACAATAGCCAGATATTTTTTGGAAGTAGTGTATTTTACGTTTACACAAACTGCTCTCCGACGGATGTGTACCGCTCCTCTAAACGATGAATTCTGCCCCGCTGCTGCACCTCTTCTCTATTCTTCTTACAGATGCAAAAAAAAAAAAAAACAAGAGCTAGAGCTAGAAATTACGTAATGCTGACAATTTACCTTACAGGGGGATCGCTGGGGGACCTTGGCCCCGACTTGGACGGCGTCAGCCACATCCGGTCTCTTCGTGATCCGAAATCTTCAGTGCCAAGGGATGAGGTGCTGCTGAACATCGACCCCATTGAGAACCACTCCGCTATAATTCAGGACCAGTACAAGCTCGTCATCGGCACCGACTTCGGAGGGCAAAGCGACCGATGGATTCCTATTTCTGGCACTGTGGATCCCGACGGAAACGCTGCCAGTCGGGCCATGGAGGCTTGCAAAGACTCCGTCGTGACAAGAGTTCTCATTAGCCATGGTTTCACGAGGACTCAGTGCGGCGAAAAGGAGCAAGCACTGCCCATTGGTGGACTCTACTCTAAGCCACTGGAGTGTGCAAGAGTGAATGCGCAACACCGCACAGCCTGCGACTCAACGGTGGCGCCCTGCCTCTTCGACATAATTGAAGACCCATGCGAGTACCACAATATTGCCGACGAAAAACCAGAGGTATTTCATACTTGAGTTGATGGTTTACTTCCGCTACCCCTGCTCCTGAGTGCTTAAGCTACTTTTCTCGTGTTTGCAAATGAAGGTGTTGTAGTAAGAGAAAATAAAAGAATTAGATGTTTTTTTATTAGTTTCTAACAAATTTAAGTCTCCAAATCTCCAGCCACTCGAAAGCTGAGGATTGCCATTGAGCGTAGTCAACGGTAAACTGCGCAAGATAGAAAGCGCCGTGATAAACACCTTGAATTACCCTATCTCATGTGTAGCTATGGCCGGGTTGCAAGAAATAAGCACTTTTATTCCCGAGTGCAGTTCACGTGAGTCGCGAAGAATACCGCGCGCTATCGCGCGGTCGCCGCCTTGGAGGAAGGTGGGTGGTGAAAACATTTATTAAGAATGAACAGGAGGTATGTTCGGATCAGCCCGTAAGGGACCGATCCTTACAAACACTAGGTGGAGGTCCCTAGTATGGGACCCCAGAGGCGGTGGCCGCCGCCCGGGCGCGCCCGACTAAGGCTTGTTGGGCCTGTAAGTCGTGGCAGCCGAGCAGGGTCGCCTCCCAGTCCTCCCGGGTTGGGTTGGGGATGGAGCGAATAGCGGGGTTGGAGGGGCAGGCCCATACCATGTGATAGGTGTCAGAAGACACTGCACTACAGTGCGGGCAGCTGCCGCTGAACGAGGGGTCAAAATGTTTTAGCGCTGCCGGGCACAGCAATGTATTGGTGAGAAGGCGGAGAAGGAGCCGCTCAACCGCCTTCTTCAGGCCTTTACATGGGCTTGGGTAAAGGCGATGACAATTTTGATAATATGTTGGAATATCTTTGAATGTATAGACCGGATTAAAATCGGGTTCCTGCTCGGATGGGGAGGAGAAAATAGCCCGGTGAGAGAGCTCGCGGGCGGCTGCGTCTGCTGCCTCGTTTCCTGCCAACCCCTGATGAGCAGGGGCCCATATAAGGTAACGGTGTGCGGGGTCCGTATCCCGTATGCAATTTTGGTAGATTCGATAGGCTAGGAAGGGAGTGCAGCTTTGTTCGACGTTCCGACAGGCCCCTCGCGAGTCGGTGATTATGTATTTTGAATCGGAATGTGAGGCCGCGAGAGCAATCGCGACCTCTTCTGCTCGTGTTGCACTGCTGGCTCAGGAGGTGAGGCCGTTAACTGTGTTGCTGTTGTGAACTACCGCGGCCGTGTACCATGCCCCGTGGTGAGGGCCGGATGCGTCCACGTAGTATACATCTGTTTTGCTGCCATAATGTCGGGCTAGCGCTTCCGCTCGTGCCAGGCGCCGACCATTATGGTCTTCGTGTGACATGTTTGCTGGAAGAGGCCGCACGTGGAGGGCACGTCTCCACAGTTCTGGGATGCGAAACCTGTCTTCCATTGGAGGGGTGTGTTGGATATGGAGTCGAGTAAGAAGGCGGCGACCCGACTCCGTTAGCGACAAGCGCGTGTACTGATTTGTAAGGTGCGCCTCCCGGAGCTCCCAGAAAGTATTCACCACCCCTAGAGCCATAAGCCGGCTGTTTGAAGTAGTGATGGGGAGGTCAAGGGCACGCTTAATAATTTTACGAAGGATGACCTCAAGCGCATCCTCCTCTTGTTTCCGTAGGTGGAGATAAGGAGTCGAATAGAGAATTCGACTGGTTACAAAGGCGTTTGCCAGCCGCAAGGCATCCTTACTTCGTAACCCCCCGCGTTTGTTGGAAACCCGGAGGATCATGCGGCCCACCTGATCCTCCACCTTACGGAGTTTGGCCAATGTAGTGTCTGGCCGCCTGTGTTTGTGGATGTAGAGTCCTAGTAACCGTATCTCTTCACTTTCGCGTATGGTACCGCTCTCAAGAGAAAGAGAGGTTTTAGTTGTGCACCTCTGCGAGAGGCGGAGGTGCACAAATTCCGATTTTTGAGGGGAACATTGAAGACCGCAGCGACGGGCGTAGCGGTCTACTATCGTCGCCGCTGTTTGCAGGCTGGTTTCAATGTCCCCTGTGCTACCCTGCGTGGCCCGCAGGGTGATGTCATCGGCGTACAGGGCGTGCTGCACGCCGGCAACACCCTCCAGCTGTGCCGGCAGGTGCATCATAGCCAGATTGAAGAGCAGCGGGGAAAGTACCGCCCCTGGGGGTTCCCCGCGTGCCGAGTAGGTAGTGACCGTGCTCTGTATCTTGTATTCGGATGTAGGATAGGCGATCCATTAAAAATTTCCTTATGTATCGGAATGTGTTGAGACCACAGTCGGTCTGGCTTAGGTTAGTGAGTATGATCTCGTGTGTTACATTGTCAAATGCCCCTTTAAGATCCAAGGCGAGTACTACCCGGTCATTATGGAGGCATTCGAGGGGGCCAAGGATTTCCCGATTAAGTTGCAGGAGGACATCCTGTGCGGATCTGTGCGGGCGGAATCCGAAGATGGTTCTTGCAAAAACATGATTGTGTTCAAGATATGCAGATAACCTATCCCGCACCATCGTCTCCATTAGTTTGCCCACACAAGAGGTGAGAGAGATGGGGTGAAGGTTATCTGAGTCAATTGGTTTGCCTGCTTTAGGAATAAATGTGACCAGAGCCGTTTTCCAGTCAATTGGCAGGGGGGTGTCCCCGCGCCAAATTGCATTGATGTAGTCGAGGAGGGACTGGTATGCCAAGTCGGGCAGGAGGGCCGGGGGTGGGAGTTAAAGAGACGAGCTGTCAGTTGTGACTGCTGTGTGAACACTTCTTCGTGAACAGTGAGAAATGCTTTTTATCCGTTGTTACGAAGAATGAATATAAACTCGGAGCATGGCATAAGTTCTTGTCTCACTTTGTGGTTTTGGGGGAGGCAAGCACTGTAAGTTTTTCTGTGCTCTTTCTTTCTCTTTCTTCCGTACTTCTTTCACTCCCTCCTTTATCTCTTCCCTTACGCCGTGGTTCGGGGGTCCACCGAGATATGTGAGACAGTTACTGCGTTATTTCCTTTCCTCAAAACCAATTTATTTATTCATTAAACGCAAAAGGAAGCTCGTGCGCTGTGCGATGTCAGTGTACGTTGATCCCTAGGTGGTGAAAATTATTCCGGAACCCACCACTACAGCACCTCTTTCTTTTCTCACTCCCACGTTTATACCTTCCATTACGGCGCGGTTCAGGTGTCCACCGAGATGTGAGAAAGATACTGCGCCATTTTCTTTCCTCAAAAACCTTTTTTTTTTCAACAACCGCGGAGTAACACGCCTTTTATTATTTTTTCATGTGGACTACATCCGTACCTTTCACAGCGTAGCACATATTGTATGAAATGGAGCATAATTTTACTGGATAATTCTTCTCATCTGTAATTTGGCTCAGTCATTCTTAGTCATCTTTATTTCGCTGAGGCATTTTTAGTCATCTTTAATTTTGTTGCGCCATTTTTAGTCACCTTCACTCTTTCAGAGTACTCTTAGTCCGGCCTATCTATCCTCTCTCCAAGAAGCATAAAGAGGAACTCTCCTCTCTCCACCCGGAGGCTTCACACAGACGCAGATGCCAGAGAGTTCCTGCCTTCATTGCTCTCATAATGCTATCGCATTAGACTCTGTCCTGGCCAGGACTCCAGGACCCGTACCCCCGACAAGGACTAATTTTTTATCAACTACGATGTTTCTGCGAAAACTGTATAGCTTTTCCTTGTAACCGTCTGGCTGCACTTGGCTGAGTGCTAATGAGTAATTGCTATCTTAATAAAATACGATTACATAAAAGTTTTGAAACATAATAAAACTAGTGAATCCCTTCTAGACTTTTTTCTTTTCTTCAAATTTAAACAGCGCCAACTTTTCAGACGAATACACAGATAGACATGACAGGACGTGTATTCGTCTCGTTCTTTAAATTTGAAGAAAAGAAAATGCATCACCAACTAGCCCCGCAACGTGTTTTACCCTTCTAGACGATCACAAACTAAGCTGATACCATCGCTGTAAGTAAAAAATAAAGCTCTCCGCACTATTTGCGTTTTTTTTAATGCAAAGTAGAAATTCCATTGAAGCAAAAAGGTTCCGCCTTGAGTAAGTATGAGAGAGCGGTAGAGAGGAGTTGTTCTCCGGTATGAGTGCAAATTTCAGCAATTTACTTGTATGAATTTGACTACTGGCACCCGTGCTAGCCTTTAGTCGTAGGAACGGCAATATAATGACACAAAGGTTTCTTGCGCAGGTTACGCGAAGACTTCTATCTCGTCTGGAGTACTACGAGCAGACAGCCGTGCCACCCGGAAACCTGGGGCCCGACGAACGCTCGAATCCTTCTCTTCACAACAACATGTGGGTTCCATGGGGCGACGAGGATTCCGTAGTGGTGCAGTAGGGTTGGACGCATTGCCACTGGGAGCACATTGCACCTGCTTGCAAAAAAAGTAGGGGTGCCTACAAGGCTCGTTTTTGTAGTGAAGTGGACGTAGAATCATTCTTTATGTTTCCAACCTATACAGTTGCTGTGGGCCGTAAACGCATGCTGCGAAACTGCTCCTCCGTTTGGACATGGGGCAGTTGAAAAGTTAAATCATAGCTAGCTGCATATCCCGGGAACTCCTGCAGCGGGTGGACGTTAAAGAACGAGACCACCTCCTGGGTTTTTTTTTTCCGTCAATTTGTTTCCCACTTTTGAACTCGTGGTACCTTTGTACCTGCGGGAATGTGTGCGCTTTACTTTCGACACCTTACTTATGGTTTTTTTTAATATAGCGTTCATTCCTACATTATTACAGGTTCCAGCGGAAAGTGGCGGAAGCTGCTAGTTGACCATTTCAGTTCTCACCTAAGTTCATTTGTATAAATTTGACGATTGTGCCCTGCCAGGGCTTTCTTTCCACAGAAATCAACTGCGAAGTTCAGTTCTGGCATGTTGGTCGTGGCTGCCCGTCTCTGAACAAAGCACACAAATATTCGAAGCGTCTCTTGGATGCATGTTCGCGAGTTTGTGCTGTTTTAATACATTTCTCTTCTCTCGCCTCATTTTCCCGATAATTGGGACCACAGGATTGAAGTCTCTTTTAATGTGGCTTACTGACGAAGGACATTCATCTTGAAGCTCTTCAAGAAGTACCGCATTGCCGCTTGCATCACTGAACTATCCAATGGAAGCTTGTCACCTCTAAGACATATCTCGAAGGCGCAGGGAAGAAAGTAAAATAATATGTAGGCAAGAAAAAAAATTATCCCATGAGCTAAAACCAGAAGGCTTTGTGTACATTTTGTCCTTCATAATCAATTCATTCAGAACGCGCACCTTTATAAAAAGCTACTGAAACGATTTCAGACAAGATAACTTTTATTCCGTGAATGAATGGACGAGCGTGAATGAACGAACGAGCGGAAGAACGAATAAATGAAGAAATAAACGGAAAGAAGGTGCCACAGAAGCTTGCGCGTATTACACGAGCAATTCTGTCACATTTACGTGCGAATGTTGAACACACATAATTATTTCGTTTTAATGACAATAATAGTAATAATAACTTAATTCGCATCACGCATACGTGATGCCGGAGGCCTGTGCAAAAGCTTTCATAATGGCAGCTTGACATGATCACAGGCACCCGCATTGCCAACATCATGCAACTTCCCACTCATTCGTTTCAGCACAGAGGAGAAAAAATAAATGGACGAAATCCAACATTTAAGAAACCAGGAGTACTATTTTCATGTATTGAACTACACACCATACAAAAAGAAACAGTTCACATTCACAATCAACAAACAAAAGTTATTAAATGAACAAAGATAATCCACACAGAGGCCTCATTTGAAAGATTGAGCATAAAATTCGATCAAGAGTTCACCGCAGGAAATGGAAGTACAACCCGCCGTGATGGCTCAGTGGTAAGGCGCTCGTCTACGGCGCTCGTCTACCGAGCCGGAGTACCCGGGTTCGAACCCGACCACGGCGGCCGAGTTTCGATGGAGGCGAAACGCAAGAGGCGCCCGTGTGCTGTGCGATGTCAGTGCACGTTAAAGATCGCCAGGTGGTCGAAGTTGTATGGCAGCTCTTTCTCTCCCACCTTCCTCCCTTCCCTTAGGGCGCGGTTCAGGTGTGCGCCTAGATATGTGAGACAGATACTGCGCCATTACCATTCTTAAAAAATCAATTTATTTATAACAAAAGAGGAGCAGCGATAGTACTGTGTTGTTCTCTCGTTTTAGCCGACATTTGGAAATAATGTATAAACTTTTTGACTAATTTGTTCGAAAGCTAATCCCGATTCTCCAAATCACCGCCTTAATACGCTCCTGAATACGCTCCTCAGCCTCTCATTTCCGGGAAAACTTACAGCATCCAAGCTGCACAGCGCGAGAGAAACGAATGATGAGAAAGATGAAGGCTGCAGCGCATGCCTTTTTCGATGTGCACAGCGCGAGAGAAATTGTGGACGAGAAAGAGGAACGGAGGACAAGCGCTATTAGAAGTAAATTGTACCAAGCATCACGAATAAAAGCCCGTTCAGGCATATACAATTTGCTATACTACAAAATTAACGAACAGTACGTTATACATTCCGTTAGAAAAGGAGTACTTTACCTTTTGGGGGCCCCGACGTGAACCGGAACACCGTCGGCACCCCACCAGGTAGTAGCCGAGGCCTCGTTTCGGTTCGGGAAAAACAGAAATCGGTAAAGAGGGACTGCAAAGTCAGCTGCCTGGAGAAAGTTTCCATCTGTTCTTTCTTAAATTTATCCCCTATTGGTGGTATAACTTGCGCTTAGAGGGGGGACGTGTATCACAATAAACAGCATAGTTGGTGAAGCTAGCGCAGCGGGACGACACAGGGCTGAGAAGACAAGGCTCTGTATCATTTCTGTAAATGCCGTGTGTAGCGACGTTCTGTCGTCTGCTGGTGTCGCCCCATTGCGATGCAATGGACCCTTATTTTCGAAACGTCTTTCCCGAAGACTTTGCTGGTCTCCTCATGCAGTTGACGGTGCTACAGGTAGGCACATCGTCGCGGAAAAAGACGAGAACGGCAAAAATACGAAACGCCAAGAGGAAAACGAAAACTGAAGAACCGTGCTAAGGTCAGATTTCGTGCACTGCCAAAGGCTGCCTTCCGGGTCAAGGCCGCTTACTTCCGGTGGCTTCACTTTCGGGCGCTCCGCATCATTAAGAAATAACAAGTAGCATCGTGATGAAACGAATGAAGCTTCTAAAAATATAACACCAATCACACCACCATGGATCTCCAAAGACAAGAAAACAAAAACGGCAGCTACAACAAAAAATATCCTTTTTTGGTCTGAGCCTACGAGAACGAAAAAGAATAAAGAGGAGGCTGACAGGACGGCAGGCCTCACTTACCAGCGCGTGCCGTCGCGCGGCGCCTTGAAAAGAAGACGACTGAGCCCAAACCTGACAACGTATTAGGCCCTCGGTCCGCTCGGACAAGAATGCCCGAAAACCATGGCTTCGCAGTCCCGGAGTCAACAGAGACGAGAGCAAGCACGAAGCATGAGACCATACACACTGGTAAGGCTCTCGACTAATAACATCCGGTGGTTCTGTGGTTACAGCATCCGGACTCAAGTATAAGCGCAAGACAGATGCTGGCCGCTGCAGTCACATTTCGTTATAGGCGTAGGGCACGCATCTCTTCCGACTAGCATGCTTTTAGAGCACACTGAACAGCCCGGAATGGACGACAAAAAAAAAAAAAAAGATTTTTCCACACGGCCTGTGCCATAGCCCAGAAAATAACTTTTCTTTACCGAACTGAGCTTATTCTATATATGCACGGAGCGATCCCGGCCGCGGCGGCTAGAATTTCTTTTCTAGGGGCCCGTGTACTGTGCGATATCAGTGCACGTTAAAGAACCCCAGGTGGTCGAAATTTCCGGAGCCCTCCACTACGGCGTCTCTCATAGCCTTAGTCGCTTTGGGACGTTAAACCCCATAAACCAAACCAAACCAACCAATTCATTAAAGCTATGTATTTCCGCTTTATCAAGCTGTCAAAATGAACGTCAGAACTACCTGCGTAAATGACTTTTGCTTAGTGTTTAGAGCGCTCGGCAGCTGAGCCGGAGAACCCGGGTCCAATCCAGGTGGCCTCGGGCGGGTTTCGGTGGAGACAGTGCAAAAAAAAATTCAGGGGGCACTTCCATGGTCGAGTGCGTACAGGCGACAGCGTTTTCCGCACAACTTTGCCTCTGTGGCATTGATGACGTCACGACGTCACACACAATTAAGTACTGATGACTAAGTAAGGACGAATTACTAATTAATGACTAATTACTGATTAATGACTAAATGCTAATTAACTGCTAATTAATGACACTTAAGCTTCGCCTTTAGGAGTGGAACGCGACAGCGTGTTGTAGCGCTGCCAAGGAGTTCACGGAACGCCCCCTTCGAACGCAATGCTTTTTGAGGAAAGGAAATGGCGCAGTAATTCCCTGTCATCTCGGTGGACACCTGAACCGCACCGTACAGGAAGGGAGGCAGTGGGAGTGAAAGAAAGGGAAAGAGGGGTCGTAATGAAGAAAATGAAATTTGTATTTGAGGAAAGGAAAGTAAGCAGTAACTGTCTCACATATCTCGGTGGACACCCGTCATGCGTTTGAAGAGGAAGGGAGGAAGTGGGAGTGAAAGAAGAAAGAGAAAGAGAGGCCGTGATGAAGAAAATTAAATTTTATTTGAGGAAAGGAAATTACACACTAACTGTCTCACATATATCGGTGGACACCCGTTAAAAGCGTGACACATCTGCCGACAATCTTCTGCTGACAGCCTTCTGTCGACAACGATGAGGCATTAACCGCCTTAATACCGCCATCGAGCACGGTACGGTGTACCGCGGATGATGTGCGGTGTCAGAACAAGTCAAAAAATCCCAGTTGGACTAGTTTAACGTGGAGCACCGCTACCGCGTCTCTCATAATCTATCGGTCGCTTCTGGACGTCAAACCATACAATTCGCAGTCCTCCTTGCTTCAGTCGAAAGTTGCGTCATTATAGGTTTCGCGAGCGTCGAACCGCTGCGAAAAGGCGCCCATAAGTCGTGCGATGTTGGTTCACCTTGAAGATCCCCACGTAGTCGAAATTATTCCGGAGCCGCACGCCACAAGAGAGGCCATCACAAAGGCACACAGGGAGGAACATGTTTAAATCGACAGGCGTACAACTAGCCACCAGGTGCAGATGCAACAAGGAAGACATATCACGAGAAAGGCGGAAGCAGGTCAATATAGCACGAATACCTAAAAATAACCACCCGGAACTCATGTAGAGAGAAGAAAAATCCAGGGCTAAATACCTATAGAAAGCGTTTGAGAGCACTCCACACCTCAACACGGATGCAGCCGAATGTGAGGATACTGCGATGCGTATAGCAATCATAGATTACGAGCAAAACACCATAGCAAGTGCCACAATTCGAGAAACTCGCGCAGAAGGCGCGGAGGATGCTGTAGCAAGCAAGACCCACAGTGCCAACCAGAACTTAATAATCATAACGGATTCACAATGGAGATGTACCAGTTACATGATAGGGAGAATCTCAAGCAAAGCACTAAATATACTGCGGAAAGGAGCACACAAGGTGGCACAAACAACAAAAATTATCGGGGAACCTAAGGAGTTCTCATGTGTGAATGCGAGAGTAAGTGTAACGCTCACTGGATCATTGGTGGGTGGGTGGCGTCATACTCAAATACAGGCATTTATGCGCCTTTCTTTTTCTCAAAGCCAGCGGAAAGTTTAGACTCCGCTGATTTTTGAGGAAAGGGAAGACGCAAAACTGTCTGACTGGGGTTAGTCAGGAGGTATTGGGTCAGTGGACACCTCAGTCGCGCTTTCAGCTACGTGGCGATGGGGACGCCAGGGACCTAATGCTCCAGGAAGGGTGATGACGTCATTATCTTGCCGCGTTTAGACCACGGGATTCTCATGACGGCAGGGCTTTCTCCCATTAATTAGAAGGGCCCCTGAAAACGAGACCCTCCGAGGAACTAAGGCGCACACTCTGCCGCCCGAGGATCGGCAAGCCGTGCACTGCGAGAGAGGCACTCCAATTAAAGCCAGTGGCTGATTGCATACCAGGCTACATCACAGTATTACAAATTAGCCAGACTGAAATACCTGCAACCAAATAATCTTTGATTAGTCTAAAGAAGAGGAAATCACGATCAGGCGCTTTCAGACACAAGTACCCTCACCTTAGTTTATGCACAAGATACACCCAACGATATATTCGAACGCATGCCCATTCTGCAGAGAACACCAAGCTTATATTACACAGAGCCGTATATGGGAATATACGGCTCTGATATTACACAGTTTGGGCATGTACCAAAAAAATCGCCGACGATTACGTTACTTCCTAATACGAAATTTGAACGCACGTCATCAGCTGTTTCAGCTTTTCGATAGGTTGAGGCAAAAAATTCGAGCAAGTTATGTATGTACAGTTAGAGACAACTTGTTATTTTTCACACATATTCCTTCTACAAGAAACACTTCATTAACAGTTATTGTCATGAAGGAAGCTTTGTGGTCGGAGAAATAGATGGATATATTGTCAATGAACTGCAGAGCTCGTCGGATTTCGTCGCGGCCCACGTCCGTTACGGCAGCGACAGTGGCCTGTGGAGCTTCAAAGCGAAGTTTCACCAGTTCCTCGCGCACAAGGATTCTTGCAAGCTTCCGAAGCTCCTCGGCAGGCAGCGACATAGGCGTGTACTCGGAAGCGGCTGCTACAGTAGCCTGACGTCCGTAGTGCGCGCCTTGTTCCTGCAGAGAGCGCTCGATACCCGTTGCCTCCCTTGTAGGAAGGAAGGAAACAACTTTATTACACCAAAACAAAATAAAAAATCTTCCAGGGTGGTCCCCTACTGGTCCAGGAGTCCACGGGCTTGCGCTTCACGTAAAGCCCGATCCACTAGCCATTTCTGGCCGGCGGGCTGAGCGGTCCGTAAAGCAGACTCCCAGGAAGAATGAGTGGGATTGGGGATGGGGAGTACTGCCTTTGGGGAAGGACATTCCCAAAGGTAGTGGAAAAGTGTATATCTGGGCACGCCACAGGTGGTACAATCAGGAGGAAAGGTGGGGTGAAAGCATGAGAGACGGTGGGGGGAAATAAAACAGCCTGTCTGTAATTGCCGCCATGTGGCGCTGGATGAGGGCGACAAGGTACTGTGGGGTGGTGGCAGTGTCATGCGGCTGAGTTTGTAGAATGTTGTAATTTTATGATATGTATACAGGACCGATGTAGCCTCGTTCGTAGGGTTGGGTGCCTGATCATCCGGGGTCCGGGAGGAGAGTTCTCGGGCCAGCGCATGAACGCGCTCATTACCGGGGATCGAGGCATGCCCAGGGACCCACGACAGAGTAACCGTTCGGTCGAGAGAGGTGACTGTGGCAAGAATACGATGTGTTGCCGGCATCGCCACGCCCTTTAGGTAGTGGCGGTACGCGGCCTGGGAATCTGTGCAAATTACGGTTACGTTTTTGTCAATGGTGGAGTGGGCCAAAGCAAGTGCGATGGCGGCTCCTTTCGCTTCTGCAGGCGAATTAGTCCGGATAGTGGCGGCGGCCCCCACTGTGCCGTCTTCATAGGCTGCGACTGCCGTGAAATATCCTGGTTTCGAATTTTGTGCCCCGTCGACATAAAGGATATCGGAGCGGTTGCTGTATGTTTTCGTGTAATAGCTCGCTCGTGCCTGCCGCCTACCCTGATGGAAACTAGCGCTCATATTGCGCGGTAGGGGCTTCTGATATATGTGATCCTGAGTGCGCAGAGAGATTACGTAAGGTGTAGGACTTGTTGGGGTGGGAATGGGTGGATTGAGACGTAGCTGTCGCAGTAGGCGTTGTCCTGTTTCTGTGCGACTCAGGCGGACTAATTGGTTGGTGCGTTGAGCCTCTATTAATTCGGTCACTGTATTGTGGGTACCAGTGGCCAGGAGACGTTTCGTGCTAACCGTCCGTGGAAGCCGTAGGGCGGAGGTGACAGCCGTGCGTATTAGGATGTCCGCCTGTTGTGTTTGCCGCTGAGTGAGTATGTGGTATGGGAGGTGGTATATAATGCGGCTAATGATTAGTGCATTTGTCATATTGAGGGTCTCCCGTTCAGACAGCCCATGATTGCGTGCTGCCACCCGCCTGATAAGTGCAGCGACCTGTTTGGTCTGTTTTTGCAAGAGCTGTAGGGTGGTGGTTGCATCGAGTGTGTTGCTAATGAGAAGGCCGAGAATCTTCACCTGAGGCACAATGGGCACTGGATTGCCGTACATGTGTAGTTCGATCTGGGGGTCACTGGGGAGGGGCTTCAGTTGCAGGAGTTCCGATTTATTTGGAGAGCAACAGAGGCCTGTGTTAGTTAAATGAGTGGTGGTGATGTCTATGGCAGATTGCAGGATATCCTGGGCTGTTCCAAGGGATCCTCCCGTTGTCCAGAGGGTTATATCATCTGCGTATATGGCTGTGTGCAGCCCTGGGATAGCAGCAAGGGCCTTTGCCAGTGGCGCTAGGGCAATGTTAAAAAGTAAAGGTGACAGAACCGCCCCTTGTGGGGTACCCCGGTTAGGCAGGGGGAAAGGCTGGGAGGCAATATCCCCAAGGTGGAGTTCTGCCGTGCGTCCCTGAAGGAAGGCCCGAATATATTGCCATATGCGGGTGCCGCATCCCGTGGTGGCTAATAAAGTCGGACACTGTTCTTGCCAGGTCACGGACCAGTCCGGCAAGCTGCTCTTTTACGCCGCGCATTAAGTGGCGCACTTTCTTGGCCTCGGGCATAGCAGGGTCGGCCCGATTGAACAGTCGCATCATGTCATCGATGAACATCGCGACGCTATCGTTCGACTGCTGTGCTCTCGGGTGCAGGGTGATTTCAGCCTTCTCTTTTCTTTTGCAGGTGGTAAATGTTGCTAGCAGTTCTCGACGAAAAACCTCGCAGATGGTAAATGAAGCTTCCTGGATTTCGAACCACGTTTTGGCCGAGTCGTGCAGCGCAAAGTAGACGTTGCGCAATTTGCGCTCGCCGTCTCCCTAATTGAAACCCGCCACTCGGTCAAAGGTGGCCAACCAGTCTTCGACGTCCTAGAACCTGTCCCCGTGGAACGGTGGCGGCGACCGAAATGCGTGAAGGACGAATGGCGGGGCACTCCCAGTATGATGAGTTGCCTGGCTAGCCGCAGTGGATGTCATGGCTCTTATCGGCGCTGTCAGTTGGCCGAACTCCGGTTGTAGGCCTCGCAGACGGCGGCTCGGCTTGTGGACGGGTGTTGAGTCCACGCGTGGAGAACAGGCGTCAAGAGTGTCCTCGTAGTCGGAGTACATGCCCAGCACCTCCACCAAATATGTCACCGATAAACGGTTGAAGCACACAGACCAGGTTTAATTAGACGTTCTGGGCGTGCAAAAAAGCAGGAAGGTCGAGAGAGAGAGAGAGAGAAACTTATTTAAAGAGGAATTCGGGGCACGCCCCAGGGTCCCCGCACGACCCCACTGCACTCAAGTGTATATGTTCCTAAGGTCCATAACACTGGCAGCCCGGCCGGTGGCGATGGTCTGCACGGCCGGGTCCTCCGAGCGCAGCAGGGTCTCCCAGTCCTCCCAGGTCTTGAGGTTCTCTAGGTCCCGCGGGGGAGGGTCCGCCGGGCAGAGGGAAAGTAGGTGGAGGGAAGAAGCGAAGGCTTCTGGGCATAGGGCGCATGCCGGAGTGGGGAAGGAGGAATGATAGTGAGCTAGGGTAAGGGGTGAGGGGAGAGAGTGTGTCTGCAGTCTGCGCCAAAGTGTTGCTTGTTTATTATCTAGGGAGGAGTGGGGCGGGGGGTAGAGCTGGCGTGAGGCTCTGTAGGCTTGCTTCAGCTCGCTGAATGAGTGCATGCGGTCCTTTGTGAATCCCCGATCCGAGGCCACCCGAGCCCGGTTTAAAGAACCTCGGGCTAAAAGGTTGGCGGCCTCGTTTCCGGGATTCCCGGAGTGCGCGGGCACCCATATCAGCTCCACTTGGCGGGGAGGGGGTGCATCGGGCGAGTCCAGTATGCTAAAAGCAGGGGACTTGTCCTCGAGCAAAATTTAGAATCGCAGTTTTAGAATCACTTAAAATGTGCCGGGCTTCCGTGCGGGTGATAGCAAGGGCAATGGCGGCTTCCTCTGCAGCCTCTGGGGACGTGTCTGGAGGGAGAGGTAGTGTGAGGAGGGCGGATAAAGAGAAGTCCACCACAGCTGCTGTCGCTTCATCACCCGTGCAGGCAGCGTCCACCCATACGGCGTCCGGCTCGGGGCCGTACGCTCGATGGAGTGCCTTCGCAAGGGCTCTGCGGCGCTGCTCATGGTGGGACGGGTGCATATTCCTCGGGAGCGGCTTGATGAGGAGCTCCCGGTGAAGGGGTCGTGGAGGAAGGTCGAGCGAGCCCCTCGAATGCCCAAGGTATGGCAAGTCCCTGCTAAAACAGTTCGGCCGCGGTACGGCGCCACTGGATGGATTCGTACTGTGACGATATGCTCGACTTGCTGCACTAATACCTGGTTCTTAAAGACGAGGTCTACGCAAGTATTTCGCGAGGTTGCCATCGCCGTGGGAGGCATTACGAGCCAGAGGAACGGGATGTTCTCCCGCAGAAGTGGTAAGAAATTCGTGTTTGTCTTTATATCTACATTAAAGTCCCCACCCACCTTGCCACCCTGGAAGGTGGCAGTTTACGGCTGGTCGCAAGAGCCCGCTCACCGTTGTCAACGCTAACGCATGCAGCCACAATATCAAGTCATTACCCCACTAGTACCTATAAGCGCGATTCAGGCGCCCACTGACCAAGGGAGCCAGTTATGTGCACTTCCTCTCCTTAAAATGATCGGAGTGTAAAACGGCAACGCCAACGCCAATGAACACAACAAACGCCGTTTCTGGCACAACTTTGTCAATGCCAACGCATGCAGCGCACATCTGTCACTATCGGGCTTCACGCCGACTCCGTGCCAAGACTGTGACATTCGCCAACCGCTCGAACCACCGGCATATATTCCACCACCAAGAGTCCCGTGTGAGCGCCGCATGCAGACCAATTTTGGGCTCGATCCGCCCATTCTTCGGGCCCTCACGGCCCCTTTTCGCCTTGAGCCACCGCGTCGCTCGGGCTAGGCCTCACTTCGATGGGAGCTAGGCCTACTCCGAACGCGACCTCCACGCACACCGTCATCATGGAGGTGCAAGTGCAAGGCGAAACTATTGACCCTCGCGACTTCGATCCGCGGGACTGGACGCACATCCTCAGCGTTCCCGCCTGCACCCAAGAGCGTCCACTACAGCAGAATCGCCCAGGCTCTTTCATGCAAGCCGAGAAGGCAGCCAGCCCTATCACAGCCAACATGCCTGCCAGGGATATCGCGTTCAAAGCCCAGACATCAGAGCAGCTGCCCGCCGCGCGCGTCGCAGCGCAAAAGTCACGCCAGCAGCCGCCGCTACCGCCTGCAGATTACAAGGTGATTTTCCGCTCCCGGGGAAGACTTCAGCTCGCTTTGGTACCGCCACGCCAGCTTTGCGTCGCCATCTTACAATCTGCCTCTACGCTCCAGGAGCCCACCCGCACCCAATACGTGTAGACCCTACAAACAACACTTGCACAGTGAGCACGCCAAATCAAGCAGACGCACTTGTACTCGTCAAAATCAGCCAAATTCAATACCAAGCAAACGACTACGCCGTAGCGGCCTACATTGCTCCCCGGACGGCGCAGTGCGAGGGGTGATCTCAAACGCCTACTGGAATGAAACCCCCAAGGAGTTACTAGAGGACCTCATCACCGGCAACCCCCGCGCTCCCATAGTGGATGCTCGACGCATGGGCACCACTAGATCTATACTGATTACCTTCCGAGAAGGACCGGTCCCTCGCACAATCCTTTATGGAGGGGGCTTCACCGGTGCACCCCTTACAGAGGCCACATGGACGCTTGTGTTAATTGCCGACAACCAGACCACAGAACAGACGTATGCACGCTGCCGCGTACGAGTAACTACGCGAGGTGTGGCAAACCCCACCCCAAGGAGCCTAACCCTTCCTGCACTCCCCAATGCATATTATGCGGGGACGCACACGTGACGGGCACGGGTAGTTGCAACGCCAGGGGGCGAAGGCTCACATCTACTCCTGCACATCCCCACATCTCTCGCAAGGACGAACCATCCAGATGCACTGTTCGCAAGGACACCGCCGCTACCCGCTCCACCTCGCGTCCCAGAGGAGAACGTCCAAAGGACTCCCAAAAGCTGTTCTGGGCCGACCGAGCAGCTGGAGCCGTCTCCAAACAGACCGCGCCACCCCATCCCCCCCCCCACCCCCAGGAGGGCCCACGCGACAAGGAGATCAGGGCCCTGCGGGAAGAGGTGAGTCGTCTATCCTCCCTCATACAAATCCCACAACCACCCTCACCACCAACCCCACCTTCACAACCCGTAGCTCCTACTCACACCCAAACACCCTCACCCACGCAACCGCCCGCCAAAAAAGAAACGTTCCACAGAACCCCCACCCGTCAACCCGTCACACATGAAGACCTTGAAAACATTGACGCAAAATTTGACGCAAAACTGAAGGCTTTAGAGGCCCGGATAGATGCCAACATCGACTCTCCAAACAACTGGAGAAAAAGATCAACACGATGTTCTCACGCCTGATTCATACATTCGACATGAAAATGGCCCACCTAGACACCCGTATCCAAAACCTAGAGCACATGGAAACCGCTATCATGAACCGCACCAACCTCCAACCACCACCCCTCCCCCCCCCCCCCCCCCCTCCGACTCCTCCCATACTCTAACACCAAACGCTCTACTATGGCGGAGCAACACCCTAATTTACCCATTATCCAGTGGAATTGCCGCGGCTTCCGGGGCAAGCGCGCGCCTTTCCAACTCATCGTTCCCATCCTCACTTTCAGAGCCCGCAGTGCAACACAAGCAGAAGAGGTCGCGATTGCTCTCGCGGCCTCACATTCCAATTCAAAATACATAATTACCGACTCGCGAGGGGCCTGTCGGAACGTCGAACAAGGCAGCACTCCCTTCCTAGCCTATCGAATATACCAAAATTGTATACGGGATACGGACCCCGCACACCGTCACCTCATATGGGCCCCTGCTCATCAGGGGTTGGCAGGAAACGAGGCAGCAGACGCAGCCGCCCGCGCGCTCTCTCACCGGGCTGTTTTCTCCTCCCCACCTGATCAGGAACCCGATTTTAATCCGGTTTATACGTTCAAAAATATCGCAACCTACTTTCAAGATAGCCATCGCCTTTACCCTAGCCCATGTAAAGGCCTCAAGAAGGCGGATGAGCGGCTTCTTCTCCGCCTCTTCACCAATACATTGCTGTGCCCGGCAGCACTAAAACATTTTGACCCCTCCTTTAGCGGCAGCTGCCCGCACTGTGGTGCGGTGTCTTCGGACACCTATCACATGGTGTGGGCCTGCCCCTCCAACCCGGCCATTCCCCCTATCCCCAACCCAACCCGGGAGGACTGGGAGGCGACCCTGCTCGGCTGCCACGACTTACAGGCCCAACAAGCCTTGGTCGGGCGCGCCCGGGCGGCGGCTACCGCCACTGGGGTCCCAAACTAGGGACCTCCACCTAGTGTTTGTGAGGATCGGTCCCTTACGGGCCGATCCAAACACCTCCTGTTCTGAATAAATGTTTTCACCACCACCACCCAGCCCCCCGCCCCGTATCATCCTCCTCCAGGATACGACCAGTAAGGCCTCCCTTCCTAGTTTCACGTCCTACCACTCAGACGCCACGGACAAACCTAGGGTGTCCACACTTGTACACCGTTCGATCACCCACCAACCACACACCATAACTTCAGAGACACCCTGCATAATCACGGAAATCATAGACCACACACACACAATGCCCTCCATCTTTATTGCAAATATATATCACCCCCTCCTCTCACTCGATGTCTTCCCTGGAGACACTACTGCGGGGCTTCCAAGACTCGTAGGCAAGCACCCTCTCCTCATTGGAAGGGACTTCAACTGCCAGCACACCGACTGGGGTTACCGTTACAGTACAGGCCGTGGCCAGCGCCTCTGGTCCCTAGTACAGGAACTGCGCCTCACTACTCACAACAATTTCCACACACCCACGCGGATCAGAAACAGCGTCAGCATTGACACCAGTCCGAACCTGACGCTCAGCCGCTCCCTCCGTGGAATCACTTGGGCAAGAACACAACACACACTGGGAAGCGATCACTACATCATTTGTCGGGACCCTTAAACAAATTTTGTTGGGTCCCTGAAGTTGTGTGTTTGTATTTCATGTTTATGCTAAATAAATACTTTCTTTCTTTCTTAATATCTCGCTCCCTTTCAAACAACCTCTCCCTACATACCTCACTCACAAGCTGGTGAACTGGGACGCCATCCGCGCATCGCGGAAAGAGCTCCCAAACACACCTATTACGGACATCGACGAATGCGTACAATCACTTACGACCGATGTCCACCACAACACCCAACACATCGCAACAACATAAGACACCCCAACCCTAGACTCTCGCCTCGCCCACCTCTTGGAGGCCTACCACAGCCTCGTCCAGCGCTGGAAACGCAACAAGCTCAACAAAAAGCTTAAACAGCGGCTGGCCGCGCTGCAAACGCAGATACAACAACACGCGGAGGAGCTCTGCAGCTCTAACTGGGGACAAGTTTGCGACGGACTGGCCGGCAAACTGTCCAACAAGCGAGGTTGGCAACTCCTCAGACATCTTATAGATCCCACACAGTCCAAATCCTCTACACAACACCACGTCACACGCCTCTTAAACGCACACAACAGCAACTCGGACGCACTTATAGACACCCTTTAACGGGCATACACCTCACCCAGCACACCTGACCCTATGCCTCCTTACACAGGCCAGCCTAACCCGGAACTGGACGCCGATATATCTGAGGCGGAAGTCAGAGCGGCCCTCCTGACTCTCCGCACGAATTCGGCGCCGGGTCTTGACAAAATTTTCAATTCTATGCTCCGTAAACTGGATGACCAATCAGTCACCCAAAAACATTTGCAGCGAGCACTGCACGCTTTTCCTGGCAACACGACTCAACTGGCACAGAAACTTCGGGACCAGTATCTGTGTACAGCCCAAGACCCCCGTGGATCTGCGTACTCTTATGCAGGCAGAGAGAACACGGAGCTGGATCAACCTTTCCAGCTCCATGATCTCCAGGCGGCTCTCGCCAAAATGAAACGGGGCACTGCGCCAGGACGGGATAAGGTCACCGTCAAGCTTTTGACGAACCTGCCCGACTTGGCATACCAGTCCCTCCTGGAATACGTAAATGCGATTTGGCGCGGGGACACCTCCCTGCCAATCGAATGGAAAACGGCTTTGGTCACATTTATTCCTAAAGCTGGCAAACCAATTGACACAGATAACCTCCGCCCCATCTCTCTCACCTCATGCGTGGGCAAACTAATGGAGACGATGGTGCGGGATCGGTTATCTACATATCTTGAACACAAACAAGTCTTTGCGAGCACCATGTTCGGATTTCGCCCACACAGATCCGCACAGGATGTCCTCCTGCAACTCAATCGGGAAGTCCTTGACCCCCTCGAATGCCCCCATAATGACCGGGTAGTACTCGCCTTGGATCTTAAAGGGGCATTTGACAATGTAACACATGAGATCATACTCACTAACCTAAGTCACACCGACTGCGGCCTCAACACATTCCAATACATAAGCCAATTTTTAATGGATCGTCAATCCTACATTCGAATTCAAGATAGAGACCATGGTCCTTACCTACTCGGCACGCGGGGAACCCCTCAAGGCGCGGTACTTTCCCCGCTGCTCTTCAATCTGGCCATGATGCACCTGCCGGCCCAGCTGAGTGGTGTCGCCGGCGTGCAGCACGCCCTGTACGCTGATGACATCACTCTGTGGGCCACGCAGGGCAGCACAGGAGACATTGAAACCAGCCTGCAAACAGCGGCGACGATAGTAGACCGCTACGCCCGCCGCTGCGGTCTTCAATGTTCCCCTCAAAAATCGGAATTTGTGCACCTCCGCCCCTCACAGAAGTGCACAACTAAAATATCTCTCTCTCTTGAGAGTGGTCCCATACGCGAAAGTGATGAGATACGGGTACTCGGACTCTACATCCACAAACACAGGCGGCCAGACACTACATTGGCCAAACTCCGTAAGGTGGGGGACCAGGTGGGCCGCATGGTCCGCCGGGTTTCCAACAAACGCGGAGGGTTACGAAGTAAGGATGCCTTGCGGCTGGCAAACGCCTTCGTAACTAGTCGAATTCTCTATTCGACTCCTTATCTCCACCTACGGAAACAAGAGGAGGACGCCCTTGAGGTCATCCTTCGCAAAATTGTTAAACGTGCCCTTGACCTCCCTATCACTACTTCAAACAGCCGGCTTATGGCTCTTGGGGTGGTGAATACTTTCCGGGAGCTCCGGGAGGCGCACCTTACAAACCAGTACACGCGCTTGTCGCTAACGGAGTCGGGTCGCCGCCTTCTTGCTCGACTCCATATCCAACACACCCCTCCAATGGAAGACAGGTTTCGCATCCCGGAACTGTGGAGACGTGCCCTCCACGTGCGACCTCTTCCAGCAAACATGTCACATGAAGACCATAATGGTCGGCGCCTGGCACGAGCGGAAGCGCTAGCCCGATATTATGGCAACAAAACAGGTGTATACTACGTGGACGCTTCCGGCCCTCACCACGGGGGATGGTACACGGCCGCGGTAGTTCACAACAGCAACACAGTTAACGGCCTAACTTTTAGAGCTCGCAGTGCAACACAAGCAGAAGAGGTCGCGATTGCTCTCGCGGCCTCACATTCCAATTCAAAATACATAATCACCGACTCGCGAGGGGCCTGTCGGAACGTCGAACAAGGCTGCACTCCCTTCCTAGCCTATCGAATATATCAAAATTGCATACGGGATACGGACCCAGCACACCGTTACCTCATATGGGCCCCTGCTCATCAGGGGTTGGCAGGAAACGAGGCAGCAGACGCAGCCGCCCGCGCGCTCTCTCACCGGGCTGTTTTCTCCTCCCCATCCGATCAGGAACCCGATTTTAATCCGGTCTATACATTCAAAGATATTACAACATATTATCAAAATTGTCATCGCCTTTACCCTAGCCCATGTAAAGGCCTGAAGAAGGCGGATGAGCGGCTCCTTCTCCGCCTTCTCACCAATACTTTGCTGTGCCCGGCAGCGCTAAAACATTTTGACCCCTCCTTTAGCGGCAGCTGCCCACACTGTAGTGCAGTGTCTTCTGACACTTATCACATGGTGTGGGCCTGCCCCTCCAACCCGGCCATTCCCCCCATCCCCAACCCAACCCGGGAGGACTGGGAGGCGACCCTGCTCGGCTGCCACGACTTGCAGGCCCAACAAGCCTTAGTCGGGCGCGCCCGGGCGGCGGCAACCGCCACTGGGGTCCCATACTAGGGACCTCCACCTAGTGTTTGTAAGGATCGGTCCCTTACGGGCTGATCCAAACATACCTCCAGTTCATTCGAAATAAATGTTTTCACCACCACCACCACCACCCAGAATACAGACTACTTCACAAATGCTGGGCGGAGGGCACCCTCCCTCAGTCCTGGCTACACGCCAAGGTAATATTCATACCAAAACCGAACAAGCCCCTTATATTAGAAAATCTACGCCCAATCTCGTTCACTTCGTGTCTCAGAAAACTTTTCGAGCACGTGGCACTGGCGAGGTTGACACTTCTCATGGCGGACAACGACCTCTACCCGCACAGCGTGGTGGGCTTCCGCCCCCATCTCTCCGCTCAGGACGCCATGCTGCAGCTCACTCACGACATCTTCGATCCGGATATTCCGGCCCACACAAAGGCAGTCCTGGCTTTGGATCTCCCCAAAGCCTTTGATCGCGTCGAACATCAGGCGATTATGACTGCCCTCTCCCCCCTGAATATAGGTGCACGGATGTACACCTACATTCAGGCTTTTCTCACGGACCGCACGACTGAGGTTAATTTTGGCTCCCTTGCCTTGGAGCGTCGGCACCCCCCAGGCGTCCGCCCTCTCTCCTTTCCTATTCAGCGCCACCCTCATCCCCCTCGCCTGGAAACTGTCTATCATATCTAATCTCAAACACACCCTCTATGCGGACGACATCACGCTCTGGTCCACCTACGGTAGTGATGGCGACACAAAGGGCACCTTACAAAACGCCACCACACTCACACAAGACCACGCCCAGAGCATCGGACTTTCGAGCTCCCCAAAGAAGTCCGAGCTTCTTATTCTCCGCCCAACCACCCGCGGATACCCCACCGCACCCATTGTCATTGAACTGAATGGCTCTCCCATCCCGGAGGTGAATACTCTCCGGGTTCTGGGACTCCACATCCAGAGCAATGTAAAAAACATCGAAACCCTCAAGAAGCTCAAGCAGAGGACGGGCGCGATATCGCACCTCATCGGCAGAGTTTCGGGCCGCCACAGAGGTATGAAGGAGCACGACCTATGTCGCCTCATTCATGCCTTCGTCCTCAGCCGTTTCTTAGGCAGAATTCGCTATCTCCGATTCACCAGACAGGAAACGGCCGCCTTAGATGTCATGTTACGCACTGCGTTCAAGACTGCCCTACATCTGCCAGTTAGCACTTCCACAGAACGCCTTCTACACTCCACAACACATTTGGGGAGCTTGTGGAAGCCCATCGCCAAGCGCAATACTTGCGACTCACCCAAACATCCACTGGTCGCCATATCCTGGAGTCTCTAGACATTCGTATCCCAGCAAATGACCCTACCCTCCTCCCCATCCCTCAGCCCCTCCACCAAGAATTTCTCATCAAACCTCTCCCTCGCAACATGCACCCCCAGCATCATGAGTCGCGCCGCCGAGCCCGAGCAAAGGCGCTTCACAAATACTACGGCTCCGAATCGGGTGCCGTATGGGTGGACGCCGCATGCACGGGTGAGGAAGCGTCGGTGGCCGTCGCCAACTCCTCTCTACAGCCTCTTGCTACTGTCCCCCTCCCCTCGGTCACCTCCTCGGAGGCAACCGAGGAAGCAGCCATCGCCTACGCGCTTTCACGCACGGAGGCACGCTACATAATATCGGACTCCAAAACCACGATACTAAATTTCGCGTGCGGGCGAGTTCACGTCCCTGCGTTTAGCATACTGAGCTCGCCTGCCGCCCACCAGCCCCGACATGTGGAGCTGATATGGGTGCGTGCGCACTCCGGGAATCCCGGTAACGAGGCCGCCAATGCGTTAGCCCGAGGTTCTTTAAACTGGGCGCCGTCGGCCTCCGATCAGGGATTCACGCGGGATCGCATGCACTCCTTCAGCCATCTGACGCAGGCCTTTCGGGCCGCGCGCCTGCTCTATCCCCCACCCCACCCCTCCCTAGACAACTACCACCAGACGCTCTGGCGACGCCTCCAGTCGCGCACCCTCCCGTCCCATTATCTGCAATCCCGATATCACTCCACTAGTCCTTCCTGTACCCTCTGCCAGTATCCCTCCGCTACCCTTTCCCACATCTTCTTCCTCTGCCCGGCGGAGCCTCCCCCGCGGGGCCTGGATCACCTCACCACTTGGGAAGCATGGGAGACCCTGCTGCTCTCTGCGGACCGGGCAAAACAGGCCATCGCAACCAGCCGGCTGCCGACGTCATGGTCCGCAGGAGCATGAACGTCTGAGTGAAGTGGGGCCGTGCGGGGGCCCAGGGGTCTGTGAGCCCCAAACTCCTCTGCATAAAATAGTTTCTATGATGATGATGATGTCACTATCGCCACATAGCTCAAAGCATGATTGAGGTATCCACTGTTCCAAGAGGGCAGTTATGCGCCTTCACTCTGCCTTCCAAGCTCCCGCTCCATTGGTTTCGCAGCTTAAAGGGCAACTAAGGCGTCCACTGCTAGTTACAAGCGACAACGACGACGGCGACGCCGCGAAATGCAGAAACGAGCGCCAAAGAGCTGCACTCTAAAATGATTGCGGCTTATCTCAGCTAACCCTGAATATGCAAGCGAAAGTCACGCTTGCCTAAGAAGCGTGAAGTCGCTGCGCCTATTGCTGTAGTGTCGCGTGTCTGCCACAACGTTGTCAGGGCTAACGAATGCAGCCCACATCTTTATCTCGCACCACCGCCACGTACTTCAAATTGCGATTGAGGCGTCCACTGACCCAGGGAGCCAGTTATATCCCTTTCTTTTCCTCAAAATCATTGGAGTCTAGAACGTTAACGACAATGAACACAGTGAAAGCCGACGGCCCATAGCTTGAGGGCGGCGTTTCTACCACAACATTGTCAATGCCACCACATGCAGCGCACAGCCGTCACTACCGCCATGTAGCTTAAAGCGCTACTCAGGTGTCCACTGTCCCAGATGAGGGGGGGGGGGGGGGGGGGGTGTAGTTATGCGCCTTTCCTTTGCTTTCGAAGTACCCTCTCTTCATCGGTTTCGGCTGCCCGTTTACGTGACAACCTCGCGTAATATTTACATAGACCTTGTATTTGAGAGCCAGGCACTGGCGCAGCAAGTCGAGTGTATATCCATCTGTTTATCCTACCACCAGCTTCCTTCATGACAATCAAGAACTGTTAGTGGAGTGCTTCTTGAAGAAGGAATATGTCTGAAAAATAACAAGTTTTCTGTGACTATAAATGCATGTCTTGTTCGAACTTTTTGCCTCAGTCAATCGAAAAGCTGAAACAGCTGATGAGCTGAGCTCACATTTCGCATTAAGAAGTAGCGTATTCGTCGGCAATTTTTTTGGAGCTTCTTGCAGGAGGGCTTTGAAGAAAATTTTATTGGACCCTTGTCTGAAGAGGGACAACCGTCTCTCGGTTAATGACTCCACCAAGGCATGAGGACGCACAATAGGTGACAAAATTCAGCGTCTTTGCGAGGTTTATAGCTCAAGCGCGTCCAATCACATCCATTTGTGAAGCGCTTCTTCCAAAGAACCGAGGAATATTCATGAAGTAGCTCACTTTCTACTGTGGGATGCTAGTGAATTCAACATTGCATGTGAAGTTTAAATTCACCTCTGTTTAGCTGAACATCGAGTGTTATACTTTTGGTACGTGTTCTCATCTACTTGCTCTTATTTTTCAGGCAGGCGTAGCACAGCCCAGAGCCATGTTGCACATCGTTGTTGGTGCGTGTTTTCTCTGCGCCTCGATGATCGTCGCCACAGTGATGTACACTGAACTCAAACGCCCCGGAGGGACTGCGAGGACTTTTGAAGAGCAAACTTTTCAAAAACCGGTCAAGATCTTGTTCTGGACACAAGCCCACAGTTCCTGGGAGGAAATTTACAGCTACAACATTAGCGACCTAACCCCTCACGACAACTGCCCGGTTCCGTGCTTGCTGACTAATAACAGGTCCCTGATAAGAACGGTGGACGCCGTCGTCATACACGATCGGGACGCCGACGGCGACGACCTTCCAAAGTATCGAGCCGCACACCAGCGATGGGTGTACTGGAATTTGGAAGCGCCTTCTAATAGTCGACCGCGAGAAATGGAAAAACTGAAGCATGTCTTCAACTGGACGTACACGTATCGGCGTGACTCGGACGTTTGGCACCCTTACTTCTTCGTTCGACGACTCACTGAAACGGGCAGCAGTGCGCCAGATTTCGTCACGCCAACGAACCGTTCCAAACTAGTCGTGTGGGCAGTAAGCAACTGCGAAGGTACAAGCGGCCGAATGAACTTCGTGTACGAACTCAAGAAGTACATTCCCGTCGACGTTTACGGGAAATGCGGCGACATGGTATGCCCGTATGGCCCAGAGTGCTCGGCCATTTTCGGAGAAATGTACTATTTTAACTTGGCTCTGGAGAACTCAATATGTCCTGACTACATCACAGAGAAGTTTTATCGAGCGGTTCGCTATGGCATGCTCCCCGTGGTGTTGGGCAACTACTCCGGCCTCGTTCCTCCGAATTCGTACATCAACGCGTTTGACTTTCGTTCGCCCAGGCACCTCGCCACTTATTTGAAGGCGTTGGCGGCTGACCAGTCACGCTACAAAGAGTACTTCGCTTGGAAGAGAACACACGATATCGAAGTACACTCATCCAGCAACCACTGCGCACTCTGCGAGGCGCTATACAAGGCGCGCCCGGGAGAGCGGAAAGTGTACAAGGATATCATCCGCTGGTGGCATGGCAAACCACGTTTGTGCACGTCGTGGAAGCCAGCAGCAGCTCCGGGTGCTGGGGCGCCATCCGGGAGAACTGTGAGCCGCCGACCTAACCTTTCGAATAAAGAATAAAAAAAGAATTGATCCGAGTACTTATGCTTACCAACCTGTGACGCGCTGTCATCTCAAAGCATTCTTCAATATTGGGAGAACAGTTTCTCACATGGACGAAACTGTTTTGGCCAGCATAAAACACTCGCAGATTTGACATCGTGTCAACTATCGATTTTACTATCGTTATCTCGTCTCTTGTTGTGTATATTTATTGTATCCGGGATAAGAAACGTAACTAGATTCTTTTACCATCGCGGAAAATGTTTTAGCGCAAGACATAAAGGGAAAAGGACAAACTGCCTGTCCTGTCCCCTATATGTGCTGCGCTAAATAGTATTCCGCCTTGAAAACATGAACTAAGTGGCCCCCAAAGAAAGGCTGCGGTAACTGTGCTCGTGACAACTTTTTTGGCAATGCAAGAAACTCTAGACAGGAAAGAGAAAGAGGCGGCCCTTTGTCCCCGTGCCGAGCTAAGTGGGTTGTTCATTCTTCAGGCTAGGGGTGCGGATGGGGGAAGGGGAAGCTGTAGAAACTGCGTGGGGCCCACTCTCTATGGCCCGAGTACAACAGCCTGGATTTTTTTTCCTTTCCTGCCAAGCAAGTGCTGCATTGCCAAAGAAAATTGTCCACGAGTATAAAGACCTCACCTAAAACGAACAGGTACTATCGGGGACAAAAGTGGTGTACTCTACGGGGCAGGAGCCGAAGCAACGAAAAACTGCGGCATTTTGGCGAGTTAAAGCACGAAACATTGAAACGAGCCAAGCGACATGCCTGCTGATAATAAAAGTCACGCATTGGTTGTCTCGATCCCAGATTCCGCCTGTAGATGGCGTTGCAACGCAGTTTTCCGTTCCTCCGGCTCCCGCCGCGTGGAGTATACCACTTTTGACCCCGATAGTACACATTATCAACATAGAGACGTAATTTTTATCTAGTGATATGCAACCTAGTATTCCAGAATTTCGCCTGAAATAAACACAGTGTGCTCAGTGGTGGTGGCGGCATACTCGCACATAGGGTCAACCTTGTTCAGGTCTGCTGGAATTTGTGCGCCCATACGTCTCTCTCGCACAGCTCATGCGCGCTGCAGTGCAACTAATAGCGTCGTTTGGAAAGCATTTTTGGGTAAAAGAATAATAGCTTTTCCTGAGTGTTCTCAGCAAGGTTCTGATTCATGCTAAGGTACGCGCGCCATTTTAAAATATTTGGATCGTATAATACATGCAACCTGCATCCTGCGCTGATATTAGAGTGATAGTTGTTCCTGAGCTTCGCGTCGTCGTAGTAGCAGTAGTAGTTCGTCGTAGTAGGTCGTATGAGTCGGCGTAACCGACGGGTACGTTTCCATGGGAACCACTTAGAGGTTGATTGCCGTGCAAGGGTGAAAGTATGACGCGAGCGGAGAAATGCGTGAGTGCTTACCCGGAGGTTAGATACCCTGGGAGGACGAGAAGAGTTACCAGCCTCGATACCAGAGGGTGGCTACCAACTAGTCGTGTGGACAGTAAGCAACTGCATAGTGATTAGCGGCCGAGCTCAAGAACCACATCCCCGTCTTCATTTGCTGGAAATGCGGCGACATGGTATGCCCGCATTGCCCAGGATGCTCGGCCATTTTTGAAAAACTGGTCGTAGTAGTAGTATGTCGCATAATTACGTAGTCAGCGTCGTAAACGATGGGCGCGTTGCCATGGGAACCACTCGGAGGGTGGTTACTATGCAAGGAGGAAGCTCAACCCCCTTTTTAGTAGTGGTTGTGTGGAACGGAAATGACACAGTACTCCTCTCACTTCCAGATGGGTACCTCAACCGCGCCGTGAGGGAAGGGAGGAAGGTGGTACTTAATTAAGAGAGAAAGAGGTGACGTAGTCGAGAAAAATTTCGACCACCTGGAGATCTTTTCCGCGCACTGACATTGCACAGCATAGGGGCGCCTTTTGCGTTTCGCCTCTATCGAAACGCGGCGGCCGGGTTCGAACCTGGGTACTCTGACTCAGTAGCCGAGCGCTCCAACCACTGAGCCACCGCGGTGGCTGCTTCCTTCATTGCTCCCCCCTCCCCCCTCGCCTCCTACGCGGTACATGCGTTCATCAGACATGTGCATGCAGCGCCGTCTTATAGCGGGTGTCAGTGTGCGTTATTACAAGTACCCGAAAATCCAGGCACTATAGAATGTCGGGAAAAGGCAGGCATTTAAGAGAAAATAAAGAAAAATAAGTGACTGAATACTGAAGGCAGGCATCCTGAGCATTGTAACTTGATTCTAATTTTGTTATTTATGCCTCTCTTTATGGGGCCCGTCTAAGGGAGTGTAGTGCATTGTAAATAACATCAGTAAAATTAAATCATTTGTGTTCTTTCAGAACAAGCTGGAACAGCGTTACTATGTACAGACATGCTAAACCTGGCCGCTTCATAGCACTTGCCTAAGAAACCGCTCCGAACGGGTCAGATCAGTCGAGAACGGAAAACTTGTTCCTGGAAGAAACTTTACTCCTCGTCACGCAATGTTTTCATGCGCGGGGAAAGGGGGAACGGGGGGGGGGGGGGGGGGGGGGTTATGTTGAGTCCCAATTGAACAAGGTCACCAAACTCGACGAATTTGCCTGAACATGGGCTCGACTCTCATCCATGCCCAGCGTCGAGAACGTACAAGCACGGCCATAAGTAAACGGAGCACGCTATTGCGTTCGAAGTGCGATCACGCTTTCTCCATTGGCAATGAAGAAGCGTTGTTTGTCAACAGAAAGCCCACCAACCTCCTCTACCAGCATGCGCGTACCACTGCTGGAAATTTCAATAAGGTGACGCATGAAAAATATTCGAAGACAGTTGCGTGCTCCGTTTACTTTTGTCCGCACCTGTACATGCTGATATGTTTTGCTGGGCTAGTAGCGTGTTCCACCAGGCATCGGGTCCAGGAGCACCACCGCTATGCCGACGGAGGAAGGAGCGTGGGCCGGAGACAGGGAGTAGGAGAAGCAAAGGAAAAACTGTATTCACATATTTACAAAAATTATTTACAAACAGACAAACAGGGTAAAAGCTAAGAGTCTCAAGGAATCGCTGAGGGAATAGCTCCTCGATGAACGTGTCGAGCGCTTTAAATAATCCCTCCCGAGGTACTATTCTTCCCGCCTTTTCCGACCAATCGTAGGGACTTCGTCCGGGTACTCCTTAAGGGCGTTCCCCGCTTCATCGTCTTCCTCGGCTGAGTCACTTGGATACCCGGAAGTGTCCTTTCCGGCCAGGTGGATCCCATATCTTGCTTCAAGGAAACGCCCAAAGGCGAACACCTGCAGCGGCGTCACCCGCGCAGTTGACAAAAGAGCGAGGCGCGGTTGAATGGCAGACGCTGGTCTCCGCACGTGGCAGCAGGCGTTGAGTCGTGTCACCCTGGCGGATGTACACACAAGGTCGCAGGGTCAATACTGCTGCGGTGGGTGCTGTTTAAGGGGAACTCCTTAAGTCGGGAAAAACACGTGGTGGCAGCTATGCCGCAGTGGAGGTATGTGGAATCAAGGAGTCGTGTCCGTCCCTCGTGTCCGGTTCCACCTTTCTTTTCAGGAGGTCGCATGGGAGCGCGTGCTTGGAGAAACACCACTTTAGCAGAACCCCGCACTGCCTCTGGGAAATGCGTATGTGGAGACGGATGTGGCGGGAACACACAAAGGGGGGAGGGGGGGTAGAGTCACCACAACAATGCCGACAGTGCCTGCAGTAGATAGTTCCACCAGTCTGTTGCCGCGAGGAGACAGAAAAGCGCACCCTTGTTCACAGCCTTTACTACTTCCACGCTTCTGTAGCTACATTTCTTTGTTTGAGACATGGGAGAGACCTTTGCCCTGCAGTGGGCGTAATCAAGCTGATGATGATGATGCTCTTGCTTTGAATTTGAGGCAAATTGCTCTCATCCGATATCTTGGCCTCTTTTACCACCGAGGGTCGATCAGGTTGAAACTCTTCAATAAGTAGCGAACTGCTGCTTGCGCCTTGTGCGTAAGCGGGGAGAGAACAAGGGGTAGATCGTTAAAATTTTCACGCCCTCTCGAACTATGAGCATGGTCCTGACAGGGAACACAACGGTACACGTGCGCAACTTTATATATTTCGTAGAACGCCTTTCTCGCCTAGAACTGAGCACGGACGAATGCATTGTGTCCTTCGACGTGGTCTCACTTTTCACCAGCGTTCCTGTGCCTATCGCCGTCGTTGCACAAAAAGGGCAGACTTCTAAGCAGACTTAACCAGCGCGCAAGACAGGCATTGGTGGCTTGCAACATAATTAGTCGTTTTTTAGCACACTGATTAGCTTCTAGTTTGTACATGCATCCGTCTAGGTCGTTCCGCTTATCAGTTGTGGCTGTACAAAAAGAAAATAAAATAATTCGTACGTAATTCCAGTGATGAGCTCTAAGGGCTTATTTAGTACGTCGGGTCGCGTATGCGGAAGAGTTAACGTATGAATGGGCGATGTTACTGACAGTATCAGAGGTGTCAATGCGATGAATAGGTTTGGAATATAAGTAGTTAAAACATGTGGCTATGCTCCACTTATTTAAATATTAATTCCTTCCAGCACGCAAATAAAGTGGGCCGCATCGATCGCATCTCTCCACCCCTTGTTGCGAATGATAGACAGGCGCTTATCTGGTGACATGAGTGGCATGGACTCTTCTGGTAACCAAAGAATACAGTTGGCATTATCTGTTCACTCAGTAATAATCGCCAAAGCACGTTTCTGTAAGAGGATCCACTGCAATGCTAAGTGTGAAGCCCCCTGAACCACGTGACGTCACATGGAACACTTTCAAGGGGCACCTATTGTGTAACCAACATGATCTTAATGGCTCGGGAAAATCTGGGCATCATTCTCTTTGGTAAAGGAGTGAACAAGTGTGTTAGGAACAAATATAAAGTACAATGCCACCACCGCTGTCGACCCTATTAACCAGGAAAAAAGCCTTGACCCACTGTCATTGTTAAATCATAGCCAAAAACGAAAGTGGGCGGTAAAGCCGAATGGTCATTCTCTTTTAATCGATGCGAACAGACAGAATGGAAAAAAAAAAGAAGTTATTACGTGCGCACGAACCTCCTCGACATCCTGCGATGAAGAAGATTGAGAAGATCAAGAAGGCGTACCTTCCAGCACCACCATTATGGCGCACAGGAAGAAATCAAGCGTGTAAGTATTTTTCGCTATTTTTCGCCATTCTTAGCGAGTCCGATTCTGTTTATTCCTTCATGGGATTGTCCACAGATGTCTTTGTACCGTGAAAAACATTCATTCGCTGACCTCAGCCAGTCGACTCTGCCCGACGAAGAGCCCCTGAGAACGAGAAACGTTTGTTAGTACATTGATGATACACGGTTCATTTGAAGGTCACCGGTGAAGCCGCAGTTGTTCATTCACTGCTTGGTTGCCTACATATACTCCGAGTTGCTTCGCTGGACATGGGCACTGCTACTTGGCTGCCCAGTGACGCGCGCCTATGGAGGCGCTGGGCTGCTGATGGCAGACTCGTCCATGGGACACCGCAATGTAATGAAAATAACAGGTATGCATTGAGCAAGGGCGGTTTTATGAGAGGGAGGGAGGAAAGTGGAGGGAAGGCCAGGTCCCTTCTACTCAGTGAGAAATTTTAGACAAGAAAAACATGCCGGACCTTATTTTTTCACGAAAAAAGTCCAAGAAATACATGGCTTAAATAGGACAGCCACCAGCAGCCCCCCCCCCCCCCCCCCCCCACACACACACAACAACACCCTTTCAAGAGCGACCCATAGATCCATCCCTCGATCATCCAGTCAGTACTGGCTTGCGGACTCCGAACGATCTATGAGTGTTAAGTTGGCGACGGCCATTTCCATCTATATGGACATTAACCATTAACGATTTCCTCAAGGCGGAGCTTAAGTGGAGCTTAACTCATCGCCTGTCGATACGGGCCTTTGCAGGGCGTCGCGTGGCAGTCGCGGCTCTCTCGCAGTGGCGCAGCCGGCTCTGGCAGTGGCCGTCAGCTCGTCCGAGGAGGTGCAGTCGCCGCCATACAACGCAGCCATGGACGCGCTGCGGCGCATGCGGCCTCCGGCCAAGGGCGCCACGCCCGTCACCGACCCGGACAGCGCGTTCCCTTTCGGACACCACGTGCAGTCCATGCTGCTCGCCTGCTGCGGTGCACTGGGTGCAGGCACGACGCTGGGCTTCGCTTCGGCCGCCATGGTGTCCATCGAGCACCAGCCCTGGTACAACGTGACTCCCAGCAGCCCGCCCGACAACCGGTGGATCGCCGACAGCTTGCTCCTGGGTGCCGCCCTGGGAGCGCTTATGTCAGGTCAGTGGGCTTGCCGTCCTCTTTTATTGCGAAAGCAATACTACACTAGGTTTTGAGCCTTCAGCGTGGTCCCGGCGGTAGTCACGTTTGACCTTTAGACGGCCTCTAGTTTGATGACGCGTGGAGGCGCTCGCGTCTGTGACGTCATACCGAGGTGAAATCTGAGCTACCAAGTCGGTTCGTCGGCGCGGTCCCAGCGGTAGCCAGGGAGCGCCGCAGATCCCAGGCAGTAAGAGAGGGGACTTCGTTCATTTCGAGGAAAGGAAAGGCGTCTTACAAACTCTGTGGTTTAGTGGACACCTCAATAATACTTTAAGCTAATTCCAGCGTTCATTGATGCGCTCTGACATAGAGAGAGAGAGAGAGAGAGAAACAACTTTATTGCCATAGATTGGAGGAATTTAGGGCAGGTGGGCTTGGTGTGGCCCCCAGGTGGGGGCGACTTCCTGGGCCCACGAAATGAGTGCCAGTTGGATGCTCTTGTCTGGTCTTTTGAGGAGTTGGTTCCATCCTTCTTCGGAGGGAGCTGGCAGTAAGGTTCGAGGGGGCGGATTTCCCGCGCAACCCCAGAGGATGTGTGCCTGGGTGGCGATTTCTCCCTGGTAACAATTTTGGCAGACGGGGTCGTATTCCCCGTCTGTGATGAGTGAAAGTCTAGAATGGCTAAGGATGGAGTGCGTCTGCAACCTGCGGAGCAAGCTGGCTTGCGCTCGATTCAAGTCGGGGTGTGGAGGCGGGAACTGGCGTCTCATCTCTCTGTAGAGGTTGGTAATTTCGGCAAAGGTCTGGGGAGCCTCGGTAAGATAGACAGCGTTGTAGACTGTAGATTTGGAGGAAAGGAAAGGCGCCTTACCAACTTTGTGGTTTAGTGCACACCTCAATAGCACTTTAAGCTAATTCCGGCGTTCCGTGCACCACTCAGGCTTTCGCCTTTCACTACTTTAGTCGCTAAAGTTGCTCGTAATTTGCTTTCGGACTTAACCAATCTAAGCCTCTGCCAATTTTCCTTCTGAACCTTCGGGCCATGCACCCTCCATGAACCCTCAAGCCCGGCCGTTTAAAGAGAAGTGAACAGTACAGTCGATTTTCACCACCCAGATGGGGCGCCTCGATTCATCCAACGTGGCGTCTCCACGGAGGACTTCTTCTAGAGTCAGCCTGCGTAGAAACGCCCTTGCTTAAAACTTCGCGCTTGTTCATCGATACCGGCTGCCTCGTTTGAATCAGACTTCTTCCTCGAGTGTTTAAAAATATAATCTCGCCGTACGGAAGAAATCGGCGAGTGGCGTTTGTGGCCAGCCGATTGAATGCGTAGGCTACCACATCGACGATGACGATTCTTTTACAACGTTCGAATGACAAAGATAGAAGCACAATTTTTCGCATTAAACATCACAAGCAAGCAATGCCCAGTAATACTACGCTTCTTGCGCAGATAGCAAGCTAGAAAAATTGGTCAGTCACTGTCGCTTGAGTTGTAACTGATCATTTTGCCTCCTTTTCGCTCATCAATTTTATTGACCATGTCAAACCATGGTTTTGTTTGGTTTATGGGGTTTAACGTCCCAAAGCGACTGAGGCTATGAGAGACGCCGTAGTGGAGGGCTCCGGAAATTTCGACCACCTGGGGTTCTTTAACGTGCACTGACATCGCGCAGTGCACGGGCCTCTAGAATTTCTCCTCCAAAGAAATTCTAGCCGCCGCGGCCGGGATCCAACCATGTCCAACTTTAAATAGAAACTCAAATTTCTAATCATGTGTAAGTGGAAAGCGAGGTAATTAGCTCCTCCTACCGTCAGTGGTAAATTGAAAAAAAGGCGGGAGCCGGGACGTTTAATCCGATTTGAATTAGTTAAATCGGCCGGACCGGACAATAATTAGAAGTCTATAAGACTGCTCGGAAAGTGTAGATAGAATTTCCGCGGTAAAAAGACGAGTTCACATTGCTCTTTAGTGCACCTCCAAGTTCTGATCACGTGTGGAGACAGGGGACTTTGGTGCATCTCAGTAAAACTTTGTTATTTAATTTCTTACCCGACGCAGGCCTCCTGTTGCAACTCGTGGGCTACCGGAGGACGTTGCTGCTGTCCTCTGGCGGCCTGGCCGGCGTCTGGATCTTCCTGGCCGTGTCCAGCGGTGTCAGCCTGATCATCGCCGGACGTGTGGCCAGCGGCATGTGCCTGGGCGTCGTTACCAACTGTGCCTGCCTCTACGTGGCCGACGTGTCCCCTCCGTCCAAGAGGGCCCTCTTCGGAGGCCTAGTTGAGGTTTGTTAACTGCATGCGCTAAAACTCCTGCTAGACTCTGGACAATCCAGGTCAGAGCTGTCTCTATCTTGGCGCCTTAGAGATTCAATGGTTTATTTCATCTCAGTGGACGAAAACAAGGCAAGAGCAACGTCCTTCCTTCTTCGTGTTTAAATTATTTTTTACTGATACCTCTGTTCGTGACCACGTAAGAAGAAGACATGACGTAGGAGATATCGCCGAGAAAACAACTGAAACAATGCGGGCCTGCTGAGCGAAATTAACTTTCATGGTCAGTCGCAACCCTGATAGGTAGTCTCTCATATCTATGTATTCTGTCATGGAAACATCGTTTGCGGAAGAACTAATTATAGTGCGGGAAATATGTGCGCTGCTAAAACATAACCACGAATATCTTCCAGCATTGAATGCGTGACACAGGATGTCTTTCAAGAAACTTCTAACGTAGTCGTGATTTGTAATTCGTGTTTCCAATCTGAATTTGCATTGTTGAAGTGAGAAGAGGAATAGATTTTGCAAATCATGTAACATATTAACTACTACGACAGTACTAATGATTTCTGAAATGTTCCTCTACGGCAACACAGATATGCGCTCTACTGTTTGAATGTGTAGCACGGAATTTTTCTTTTCATATTTCTTCCATATTAATGCGAAATCACTACTAGTCTCATTATGAAAAAATCCGGCAACGTGTGTGCGTGCGCGTGTGTGCGTGCGTGCGTGCGTGTACGTGTGTGCGTGTGTGCGTGCATGTGCCTGCGTGTGTGTGTGTGTGTGTGCGGGCGTGCGTGTGTGGTGTGTGTGTGTGTGTGTGTGCGTGTACGTGTGTGTGTGTGTGTGTGTGTGTGTGTGTGTGTGTGTGTGTGTGTGTGTGTGTGTGTGTGTGTGTGTGTGTGTGTGTGTGTGTGTGTGTGTGTGTGTGTGTGTGTGTGTGTGTGTGTGTGTGTGTGTGTGTGTGTGTGTGTGTGTGTGTGTGTGTGTGTGTGTGTGTGTGTGTGCGTGCGCGCTTGCAGATGGTACGGAAAGTGCCAGCGATGCCAATCAAGCGCTCGCACACACCAAGCAGAGCGCCACCGCCCTTTCAGACAATCATATACATGTCCTACATCTAAATATCCTCCAAACTGGCCGACTTCGATGTAGCGCCAGTTTTCCCGACAACATTCGTGCGAAATTTGTGACGCAACCGTTTGTCTTCTAGCGTTCCAGGTGGTGTCATACGAGTTCTCGTTACATGTAGCTTACATGTGCTAGTCAAGTTGGAGGCTAGCTTGCGAAAGGAATTCGAACCGACGACCTTCCCTCATGTTTGGAATCATCGGCACACAATTTAGAAAGTTTCGGGTGCACTTGAGTTACGCCTTTGACGGCATGACGCGGCAGCTTTAATGTGTCGTGACAGCGAAACCTTTTCCATGTTATGTGAAAGACAGTAATTCACACATGTAAAGCCCCGCTACCCTAATTTTCTTTTCAGCGCAGTTCCTTCACTTTATATACTCCTATGTTCCAATGCCGTTTGAGTCATGTCGCAACCTTATAATCACCAGTTTTTTATGTTTTATTCACTTTTAAAATCCGCCTCCTCACGTATGACGAAGCCAACTACTCGACCGATCCGGATTGTTCGCTCCCAACTACAGCGGCCGCTGCCAGATTTTCTGGCGAACCGGATCTTTGAAGCTATCGCTTTAGAACAGGAATTCATTCCCGGCGTAGCGAAGTAGAAGCCATCGCTTCCACTGTACACTCATACATACTTGACGCAGGTGTCGACGAGTGCGGGTGCGCTGGTTGCCTACCTCCTGGGCGGCCTTGCCTGGCAACTGCAGGCGGGCGGCTGCGCGCTCGCTTCGATGCCCGTGCTGGCGCTGCACGCCTACGCGATCGAGAACCCGCGTTGGCTGCAGATGCGCGGACGTCCGCTGGACGCCGACACGGCCGTGATGCGTCTGTACGGCGTGGACCCGCCGCCGGACTACCGACCTCAGCGCCCAGACGCGGCCCCTCCGGGACCCACTCCCCTCCGCTGGCCCAGGCAGGCGAGGTGGCCACCTTTCGCCTTTACATCAAACTTTAATATTCATTATCATTGGTTGTGCTCACCAGACAGATGCGGACGTCTTAATTCATTTTTAAGACTTTCCTGGAGAGAACGCTGGTAAGAGGTCTGGGATAAGATATCTCGCGAGAAACTGCAGCCAAAAGTTTTTTTTTGTATGCCTTCGCGTATCTAGACTTGCATTTTTTAATTTGTGTTCTGTGTTTATATAATTTAGGGAATTATCTACCCGCTTTGATATCAATAAATGCGTACTGAAAAAGGGAAACAAGTGTGCGGGCTCAGCGACCAATAATATTAACCTTTCGCTTTTATTCTAGCAAAGGTTTTTTCATGCCTAAAAGCTCTTCGTTTAGAAAACATTTAATGCGGCACTTTTGATGACAACCATTCTCCACAATGTGACGGCGTGCAGCAATGGAGTGCTTTCTTCTAACGAATATTTAACAACAGAAGAGATAAGAAGAGCCCCTTGTTTTCCCGAGCTGTCCTTACGATGTCCACGGGAGACGGCTGCAATTTTCGTAAGGAAATAATCAAGGCGCAGCCCTTCTAGTTCTATAGGTTGCTCACTCTGCGGTTGGTCACGGCACCCGCAGGATGGTGGTGGCATGCCTGCTGCTCCAGCTCCTCCAGAACCTGTCCTGCGCACAGTTCTTCCTTCTGCGAGCGGTGCAGGTGATGGGGAGTGCGGTGGCAGACACGCCCGCGCAGGCTGTGGCTGCGTTCATGGTGGCACTCCACGTCGGGTTCGCAGCCGTGGTCGCCGCCCTGACGCACATCGCCAGACGCCACAGATTACTGGGCGCCTCGGCTAGCCTGGTAGCTGGCGTGCTGTTCATCTTCCGGCCCCTCGAGTACCTAGGCTTCGGGTGAGCTCCTCCCTGGGCTCACCCTCTTTTGCACGCGTATACAGCTCCAACCTTTTGTCGGCCATAGAAAAGTAGACTCCTATACTCGGGGAGGACCGATCTCATCGGTTGAAGCAACCCTGGAATTTTCTAAGGTGCTGCCACAGTAATTGGAGACTTCACCACATAATTCTCATGTCAAACAGTCAAGCTGCCTGAAATTTGAGCTCCAACCGCCGCCGTGGCTCAGTGGCTTTGGTGTTCGCCTTCTAATCCCAAGGTTGTGAGTTTGAACCTGAACGCGGCGGCCGCACTTTGGTGAAGGCAGAATTCCAAAACTGCTGTTTGCTGTACGGTGTCGCTGCATTTTAAAGAACAACAGGTTGCCTAAATTAATCCTGAGCCCTATACTACGACATCCCTCATAGAATTAGTCCCATTGAGGTGTTAAACAGACACATACCAAATTTAGCCTCATTATTATGTATAACAACAGATTTTCTGGCTTGACTTTCAGCACAGTTTCATGTAGATTGATTTCAACTCCTAACCTTCCGTTTCTCGCCACCACTTCAGCCTGTCGTCTAGTAGAGTCTCAGCGGTAGGAGCGTGATTCTCGACCGAATATTTTTATATCGAAGTCAGCGTATATTACAGCGCAGTGCACTCTACTCCCGATCCTTGTTGCAGTCAGTGGTCGGTGGAAGAACAGCCCTCGGTGACCAGCTGGGGCGCCCTGCTCTCGATCACTTTGCTGATGCTGGCCTACTCGGCGGGCCTGTGCCACCTTCCGACGCTGCTCACTGGCGAGCTGCTGCCATCGAGGCTGCGTCACCCGGCCTCCTCGTTCATATGGGCGTCGCGCTGGCTAGTGGCGTTCGTGCTGCTCCACTTCGAGGTGGACGTGCTCAATTCCTTCAGCCAGAGGGCGTCCCTGTTGGCGCTGAGCATGATAGTGCTCCTGGTCGCCGCCACCGTCGTCCTTCTCCTCCCCGAGACGGAAGGTCGCACGCTGGGAGAGATCGAGAGCGGATGACTGGCAATTCCCGCTGTCTCGTTTGATCACTACAGGCTCAGAACACTGGCGTTCTCTTGTTTCTTCTAATTGGATACGAGAAACAAACTGATTTCACCGTGAAGGCGGGATAAAATAAGTGGTGACATTACATGTACTGAACTTTTTTTTGGCGGCTCTGAACTTTCTATAAAAACACCCCAGCTATGTATTATCATCGGGGTATGATTCTCAAACTGTTTCTTTTTTTTTTTGCACTGCAGATGCGAGTGCAATAGTCTGGATTTCCATCTTTATACACTCTCACAACAATGCTGCTCTGGCAGCAGTGTTCAGTAGTTGTGGCTGTTTGCTACACTGTTCCCGTGTGCTACAAATGTCATATTTATTTATTGCGAAAGCAATACTAGTTGCACTTTCAGCCCGTCGCGTAGCGAGGCCGGTAGCTACCATATTAGCATATTGGATTGGATTGGATTGTATAACCGATGCATCACCACAAGTCTAACCACAAGCACCACCACCAGCTATACTACCAGCTGAACCGTGGCGTAGCTACGGATAATATTGCGAAAGCAATACTAGTTGCACTTTCAGCCCGTCGCGTAGCGAGGCCGGTAGCTACCAAATTAGCATATTGTATTGGTTTGGATTGGATTGGATTGGATTGTATAACCGATGCATCACCGCAAGTCCAACCACAAGCACCACCACCAGCTACACTACCAGCTGAACCATGGCGTAGCTACGGATATTGCTTTCGCAATTACCGGGCTTAACCAAGTTAAGCCACAGCCAATTTTTTCACACTTGCGTCCATATTGCTTGGTTCTAAAACAACACGATCTCTCCTCAAATTGAAGGGTACTGCCTCTTGAATTATCATACAGGTTTCTCTCGTACCAGCTCTGTATTCTTTCACCGATTATTCTGATTCAATTTTGCCTCCATTAAGCCGTCTCGGGTAAGTGTGTTATGCGACCAGTTAAGCTAGGTCACCGAGCAGCAAGTGGGCGAACTTTTATGAGAAGGCTAAGAAGGCAGTTAAAAGCATTCATTCTTATAAGGGGATATATGGCGAACCGCGGAGAAGCGAGCCGGTTACAAAGTGGACTGTTTCCTGGATATACCCCCAGAACTCTGGCACAATATATTGGCGCCGCGTGTTTAAGCCCTAAATAAGCGAGGAGTTCGAATTCCTTAATGAGGGGCGTCATAAAGATCTCCGAGATGCTATGAGCAATGTATAAACGTTCTCTCTCTCTCTCTAACCCCTTTGTTCGGAATGGTTCTTTTCCATCTTTTTTTTATACTAAGAATTACAAGCATGCAGAAGATTTGTCATCTTTGATGGGTGTGTGCTACCCTTAAGGTTGCATTTTGAGGTGCTTTTCAGCCAAAATCGGCGTTTAAAAACGTGTCGCACAATCTGGGAGGCGAAATCGAAAGTTTGGGCACTGTACCGATGAGAGGTCTGAATTACTCTGCAGCCTCTGCGAGGTTTTCTTGCTGCATGTGAAAGCGAGACGATTTTCAGTGCACGCGTGTCCAGCGAAGTTTAGGACTCTGATTTCGTGTACGAGGAAGAGGTTTTGGGGGAAAGGAATAGCTAGGCAACGATATTAAAGCGGGCGTTTGAGCTGAAGCACTGCAGGTGGCCCCTTCTGAGGCGCGAGCCCGGCCTGAGACTAGAAGCTCGAACCTTGCCCAGGTCCACAGCTTCAAGCCAGGGCCAGTTATATTATCACTCAACCAAACCCGTCCAGGCCCGTCAAACTGTGTTGAGCTGTTCCCGGAACAGCTCAAATTTCTCACTGTGTATTCTACTACACAAGTAAAAAAAAGAAAAAATGGCCCTCAAAGGTGCTCAAACTGCAATAACACCTGAAAAAATTAGTTTGATACAAACAAAATAAACGAAACACAAGGTGGTTTCGACCACTCGGTGTTTTTGAGCAGTGATCTCTTCTTTCAGTAGTCCCAAGTCCTGAAAGGCACATAAGAAGGATTGCATACATGCGTAATAAACTGTTTTACCTCAGCATAATTAATAATTCTTTATGACCCGCACTGTATGAATAGTAAAACGTCCTCGAAGTAATAGCAATGATATTTCTTCTTTTTTTATAAGCATGCTTTCGTGGGATTGGGTTCATGCCGTGCTGGTCGCTCTTCAATGGAGACGAAACGCAAAAACGACTGTTTTTTTACTGCGTATTGGGCGTTAAAAGAGCCGATGTGGTCTGAACCAATATCCTCATTCAAAATGGCCTTTTCATATCCAACAATTCTGAACAAAAGTATCTTTGAGCGGGAAACCATTTATGAACGCGTCTGTCATATAATCTAAGATTTCACCATAGCAACGAAAAGCACAAGCCTCACGACCCACCACAAACTGGCCCAACTGGGGTAGTGCAGAGTAGGGCATAACCCCGGGTCGACGCTTGGCCAAAGTCATGACACGTTAAACCGTCGGTTACCGGCATTTTAATAAAGTTCCGCAGATCACCTGATGGCAGTCCTGCAGTTTTTTTATTAACGTTTTTGCTTTTGTCAAAAGTGTCAGTTGAAATCTTCTACAATGCTCTCGACGACAGTGTAGAAGGTTCCGAATTACTTTTACGCGACAGCGCATACAGCTCGTTCGGTCGAAAAGCCGTCGGCCTAGTAGTAGTCGGCACCGCGTGTCGGAAGTAATGGGGGGCTGCTCGTAAAAATCGTATCAAGGTAATTTGTGGCTCTAGTGATTGATGATTTATTGGTGTGTGATAGGCAATTAGGAGTTAATGAAGTGATTGTGATTAATTTGTTCTGTACTAATTAAAGAAATGAAAAATTTGTAAAAATGGGCGTTTAAAGGTGTAAAAATACTCAGAATAAAGAGCCAATTCTTGATGACAGTAATTAAGAATATACAGAGTGTGTAATTGATCTATTAAAAATTGTAAACAATTAAAAAAATGAAAAATTCGTTCATTTACACCACCACTACCTGCAGCACGCTGCCGCGTTCCACTCTTAAAGACGAAGCTTAAGCGTTCTTCGATTTTTTTTTTGTTGCCGTTTCACTTTCTGATTTATAAATTTTAACCTGCTGTCTTTTGGCACCTTAACAATTCTGAAGAATTAAGAAAACTTTCAGGGCTTCGCCAGCTGTTTTTGCAGTAAATAAATGATAACACTCAAGCGAAAAAAAAAAGTTTCGTTATGCTAACTTCAGCAGGCATAAGAAGAAGAAGAAGAAAAAGGAGGACAGTCTGCGTTATGGCATCAGCTTCAGGTGCCAGGTAGGATAATTTACTTTTCCGCTTTATGAAAATCCTTAACGATTGGTCACTGGAGTGAATATTTCTAAGCTGACTCCGTAGCACAAGGCCCACACTAAGTTCTTGCAATCTTGAGAAGGTTTGATCGAAGTGATGTATAGTCTTATATGTGTTGAACATGAGCTTTCTGTGCGAAGTTGAAGAACTATATAAAAATAAGTACTCCAGCGCATATGTTCAGCCACTCTGTTCTCCAGTTTTGAGGTCTAAGTGCACAACAGTGAGATATTGCCAAATTATTTACCAATTTTGATGAAGGTTGAGTTTTTGAAATAGCATGGAAGAAACAGATTAATGTAATACACACGAATTCACGGCGGCATAGCGAGAATTAACCTTAATTACCTCATCGGCAACTTAATATACTACAAGCCTAATGGACAGGGAAAACATGTCGGCATTGCCGGGGACAATGAGCAGGACCGTATAGATTGCTGAATGAAAGTAATAGTATGCGATCACTCCAGGAAAGCTGTCGCATACAACATAAGGAATTCATTGTGTAAAAGATATTTTGTAAGGTACCAGCAATCCTTTCAGAAGAAAAATTAAGAATGTACGGGTGGCTTCTGCATCAAGGGCAACAAATTCCTTCGTCATGCGCCTTCGTCGCTTTGTGTAGGACAGATAGAACAAGAGTTGGCGGTGCTTTTTGTTGAAAAATTTATTGATATCACACCACTGGCCGCATCAATGTGGTGTTGTCCCCTTCTGGTGAGGTTCGGGAGTCGATTTTCGTATAGCCCTGTATAGCTGGAATTTCTTAACAAGCGTATGTGCTCGTAGCCATTCGCATGGGCTGAGCATCGGCAAATCACCGTGATCTGGCTAAAAATGTAGAAATAACGACTCGCTGCGCCGTCTGAACAACAACAGATACAGGTAGGTTGAATGAGAAATAGGACTGTCACTTCTTTTTTTGGAACCATTAAGCGAGGCTTACTGTGCTCCTGGCTCGTTTTCATGAAAACAGCTCGACTTTCGGAGTATAGCTATCTATACTCCTCTTATCCCTAGTTTCTTTCCAATGAAAACAATAGTACCTACGAACACAAACACAACGCAAGCGCTGTGTTAGCGCTTGTCTTGCGTCGTTCTTCCGCTGTGTTTGGGTTTGTATGCGTTATTGTCTCCTTTAGCCCAAATTGAAGTTTATTTCCATTGGTTGCGGTAGCCTGAATTTCAGCACCGGTCTTGGCTAGCTTGACCATGTAACTCAGTTCGTGTTGTCCTCTTCCACAGAGGCGATGCCGTTTCACCGAGCGAGCCATCAAACATCGAGCGGCACTCAGTCCGCACTGCTGCTCCTAGCTCGCCAGTCCAGGTAATTGTCGACAGGTACGTGCTTCATTGCATCAGCTGACGATGCAGTTCAACCACCTTCTCTGTGAAGCTTCCGAAGTGAACGCCCGCGTTAAAGGAAAAAAAAAACGAACCAGTTTGGATGCTGCGTTAGACATAGCTGTAAGCTCAATGATAAATCAGCTATACGAACTTGCTGTTTCTAGAACGCCTTTTGCAAAAAAGGTCTGTCACAGCCGGTTGCGGCTGCACTTAAGAGGAGGCGAAATGAAAAAATGTTCCAATGCCGCGTAATGTCGGCGCACGTTAAAGACATGCGGTCTAAACTAATCCTGAGCCCTTTATTACGCCGTCCCTCATAACCCATGAATCGCTTCGGGACGCTAATCCTCATGCATCACATACCACTACCGCAAACAAGGTTTAAATTATTATTGTGTTAACCCAGAACAAAACAAAATGCCGAATTGCATCGAGTTCAGGATTTTATTACAAACATAACGATCCCGTTCGCTCTTTTTCGTAGCACCGTATAGTTTAACTTGCTGCTGCTATACGGTGACTTCTTGCCTGCGGTAAGGAGCCGTTTTTAACGTTCAGATAAAGATATAGCAAAAGCAGTTGAACGAAGCATGGCCTCTGAGACGGATCTATTTTTAGGCGAGTTTCCTGTTTTACTGGTACTGTTAGTTCACCGTGGAGTTGAAAAAATGTTTGCAAGCGGTCGTTTGTCCGGTGTTTTCTGCGGAAGTAGCGCAAAGAACAAAAACGGGGAAAGAAGCCAGAAATCTAACAGATGACGAGCAGAAAGTATTCGCACGCTGTTTGGAAAAAAAAAATTCTGTCCTTATGCCTGATCACAGACTTATCGATGAGGGCAGGCTCACAGAGCCGTAAATGCTTATGCTGTGGGTAGACGGAGCTTTCTTCATGCGTTTACTATCCGAAACTTTGCCGAAAGGCAGGCCAACTACCGCGCGACTTTCCTTGCGGTGCTTACACACTGCACCTCGTTCCACCTCTCCCAGATCATCTGTCAATCTTTCGTCCGTTCGAGCGAGACAGTTTCGCACCGTTCAATACCGTTCACGCTAGTCAGGACGGAGAAGACGAAGAGTGCACACCCACAGCTCAGGTACCTTGCTCATGGTAATGATTTGGGTGTAAGGCAAATTATTATGACCTGCGTGCCGAGTGAACGCTCCGTCTAACGTTCGCAATGGTGGGCAGAAGGCAGCGAGAGGGAAACCCTGCTGGTTAGCCGATCCTCAGTGAACAGCACGCTGCTCTGAAATTTACTTTCCATCGGAACTACGATCGCTCTGCAGCTGTTAAGTTGTTTTTATCGGGGCCTTTGGGACTGCACTACTCCAGCGCCACATTTCCGTCCTGTATCTAGTTACGCTGCGATGACATGTGGCGGATTTCGCTGCGGCTTCGGCTCTGTTTGATTCGCTCTTTCCTCGTTCACAAATGAGCGGAAAAACGCTTAGCATCGTGGTCTGCCCGAGTCTGTCGAGCTGGTGATCTTGGAGGTTCAGTTTGAATGTTGAGTGGCGAACGTACCCCCATTTTTATTGATCATTTTTCCTTTGCTGATCAAGGAAGAGTTTTCATGTGGGACCGTTGTCATTAGTACAGTGAACTTCCGAAGCTTGTCGTCTTTTCACCTTGCGGCAGCAAGATGCTTAGCTAGACCCAGCCTTTGGCGTGTGTGTGCAGGGCGTACCAAATGCAGAACGAAGGGGCGCTGCCCCTCTTCGCCGGTGGTGCCGTGGTCCTGTTCGTACTGCTCGCCATAGTCTTCTACTTTGTCTGGGGCAGCGACGGTGAGTGTCCGCGACCACTCAGAGCTGAGTTGAAGGCCCTCAGTGGGCGTTTGAAAACAACTGCATGTGCTTAAAGAAGGAAAGACGGCCTTACATACTCTTTCACAATGTCCCGTGACAGCACAGACATTGCATTTCGTTTTGCGTTGCTAGGAGAACAACGAAGGGCGTTTCTCTTCGATTCCTTTAAACTGTTTGCATTGCACCATGCATGCATGTATTCTCTTGCAGTGCTCAGGCCGAAGACAAAAAAAAAAAAATAAGTGATGTTTCAGAACGACCTGGGATGGTAGGGTCTCCGTTGTTTGCTTTGTTTCAACCGTAATTGTCAGTTATGTGATGCGTTCAATTGCTGATGTTAAGATAACGAGTGCCGTGATTTAACTACTGGTTACTACCGAGAAGTCACTTGCTGATTGTGAAGGAAGAAACATATGTCAGTCGTTGTCTAAAGCTCATTTTCTCAAAAAATTGTTTAACCGAGATGCGGCAATTACATTTTATGAATGTTGTTGTTCTGCGCGAATCTTTCATCCACTCGTAGCCTGTTTAATGCGATGAACTTGAAAACCTCGTAGCTCAAACTGAAGAAACGAAAATAGAAATAACCTTGGCATTTTTATTTGAACTGCTGAAAAGTAACGTAAGTAGGTACTAGCAGCACTCGGCATGCAACACAATCGCTTCCATAGGAGTCAAGAGTGCAGGCAGGAGGAATATACGGCGTCTTGGTTAGCATTCTAGGACTCATATAATTAAGTTTGGTTTGATTCACGCGCTAGCAGAGTTCACTTGCAAAACAAATATTAAGTAAATACATAGCGCTAATTGCTTGGAAGAAATCAGGAATGTGCATGGGCAAAGAAAAAAGTAACCTTCTGCAAAGTTCGTGACTGCAGTTGGGGATGTGTGTAATATTAACATTTCTGTATGCAAGATTTCGGTTGCTAGATGTTTAAATAACCATAATAAAAGCCACCAGCAAGCATAAGTCTTTCTCTCAAACGAATCTATTTCACTCCACCTAAGATACGCCAGGCCGAGAAGCGTTCATACTTAACTCCGCTGCATTCATGAGAGAGTTGAGGTAGTGAATTTGTCTCACTGTACGACCGTCTACCGTCAAACTAGGTTATCTGAGAGGTGATACGTAAGCCGGAAATGACGCCGCGCACAATAAACCACGTATTCAGTGTCATCTGCCAATTTTTACAGGGTAGTCGCGTCAAGCAGTCGTGATCGAGCGACAGACCAGATATTAGGATTCACGCCTTCTATTATCGTTTCCGTGGCAACAATGATTGGTTGACCAGCAGCTCCTCCGTAAGCTCCCCCGAGCTCTGAACTTAGACGGGGTGGTGTGTAAAGGTTTCATAGATGTATCACGTTTGCAGTTAAAAGCGAACGACTAATTTTAAAGTACAGTGTGTTGGCGTACGTTGTGGTCTGCAAGGAATGAAAGAGACACATACAGAGATCCTAAATACGCTGTATGTATAGTTACATCAACTTGTAGCAGCTGGGTCTCGATTCTTTCCTTTTTCAGCGATTGTCTTCTTATATCCAACTCACCAGACCAGTTTCGAGTTATAGGTTTCTCGTAGTAAGAACCTTACTGAATGAAATTCTCGGAGGAAGCATAACACTGTACAAAATACACCTTCGCTACATTTAGTTCTCGCCTGTATATATATCATTACTTACGCTGCCGCAAATGCCCACAAACTATTCAAGAGGCTCGCGAACTGACATTCTGTTATGCCTGTTGCGTCTCGGCAGGTATATTACCAGGCGCCATAGGGGAAGGTAAGAAAATCATTTCTTTTGGGACTTTTTCGTACTTACGCCTATTTACGAAAAAAAAAATTACTGATGTAGTACCTTTAGTAGACAATTCACTTTCTGTTCACAGGATTAGGATAAAAACAAGCCCATGCCTTGAACTTGTCATGAGGAGGTCATCCCGCTCACTGTGCTCATGCATTCTTTGCGTCACAAGCGCAGATCAAAAATTTTGGCTGGAAACGGCTGGGGAGTGGTCGCTCCAATAGGGCTGGAGACTGGCTCACATGGGTCTAGTGAACTAGTGAAACCGGTGAAGCATAGGGCGCGTCTGTTGATGCATTGATCAAGGCGAGGTAACTTGGCTGTGAGCTGTCAAGCATAGCTCTTCATATTGCACAAATGAAATTCACGGTTTGTCTGCGCTGATGAGAAGCACACCAAGCTCTGCCGCCAAGCTGCAGTGGAGCTAGCAACCTGGTTGCAATTTACAATTAACATGAAACGTCTCAGTCTGGCGTAAACAGGCAGATTAAGCAGTTTATGAAAGAAAGTTGCACGCTTTTGTTTGTTTGTTTGGTTGTTTGTTTGTTTGTTTGTTTGTTTGTTTGTTTGTTTGTTTGTTTGTTTGTTTGTTTGTTTGTTTGTTTGTTTGTTTGTTTGTTTGTTTGTTTGTTTGTTTGTTTGTTTGTTTGTTTGTTTGTTTGTTTGTTTGTTTTTTCGCTGAGGTTTATGCATGCATGCTTGAATTTTTTCTCTTGTACATTTGTGACTTTTTCTAGGCCATCATTTAGTTGATATTTGAATTCCGCTGTTGAGCAATAATACAAATGCGTGGAACACCTTCCCCTTTGTGCAATTTTATGCGTTGCGCCTACTCTCTCCACTATTACGAATTCTCAATTATTACCCAAGCATTGATATATAAGCATGTAAGCTTTTCTGCTTTCACCTCTGGCTACTCTGCGCTAAAGTCTCATACCAACGCGGAGCCCTCAGTGGTGAGTCTTCACTTGCACGAAGTTAGGAGTGTTCTTGTCGAGTTCGAAAATCCTTCCCGGCCAACGCGCACTCATTGCCTGTAAGCACCCGCAGGTGCGAGCCGTCGGCGAGGTTTGCTGTCAGGGCCGGTGCTGAGCTGCTACTACGATCCGGCATGGTCCAACGCCACACAGCGGGGCGCTTGGGTGTACGACCTGACCCACCACTTCCATGCCGAACAGTGCACCCACGCTGTGTTTGTGGGTGTGCGGTACGGCTACCAAGGCATCCTGCTCCCACGTTACGCTTCAGGTACAACACAAAACGGGTTTTGGTGACACTCATATATATGTCAAGGCTCTGTGAGCACACATGCTCAAGGTTTAAGTCCCTCTTTAAAGATTAACACGGCAACTACTAGCGAAGCTTGTGCTACCATATTATTTACTTGTGGCGGTACCTTTATACCTGAAACTTTTTGTCTACTGTAGAGGAGATTCGTGTTGTCATATCACAAGCACGCCCGAGAGCTAGTCGAGGGTGCGTTATTTCAAGGTACAATATACATGACACAAGAAAGAAATGCTGCGACGACACTTCGAAACATTTTCAAAGGGAACTCGTAGGAGTCGAATATGTAATACTTGCCGCAGTAAGCAGTAAGTTTCCGGCACAACAAAAATGCAGCGTGCCAAGTGAAATTTTATGACTTGGCCCTTTGATTCAACGAACTGTCCCTACGGACGTTTGCGTTAAAGGAAGAACAACATTTTTGAAATCTGCGCCCCATCTCAGCGCACCTGAACATCTATTAAAAGATGGACTCGAGAGTTGTAGGTTACGACCATCTGCACTGTTGACTCCGGCTCAGCCCGATGAGCGTCCCCGAGCAGCTTTTGCTGTTCAATGATGCGAAGGTTTGTGTAGCACTCGAGCCAAAAATAAACTCACTATGATTACGGATTTAAGCTTGACTGGCAAGCGTTGATTACAAAGCTTGGTGCGCGTCTTAAAATGGCTCTGAAATAGGCTCTCAGTAAAGGTGCGGTTTTAATGGCATGTTGAAGGCCGGCGCTTCACGAATATCCTCCAGCAAGAATTTTTTTAATGCGCTTTGTAGAAGCTAAGTTACCTGTAGTCAGAATTTGAATTTTAGCGTCTTTTCGACTTTTCCTCTCCTCTCGTCACTTTTTGCATGACCTAAGGTCGGCGCTCCTCCGCCGATCCTACCGTGGAAATTCCTGACCCGCCAGATCGACGTTGCTCACTGGCCGCGGACGAGGTGGCCGCGTAACGCCTGAAAGAATCTAACCAATAGCCATCTCAGAGCAGAACTGTGCAGTAACATTCGACGGAGGAGAGCACGAGCAAGAAAATTTGCCGGAAAGGACTCGCTAATTTTTGCGCGTGATTATGGGTTCTCTACGGTGTGCAGAAGTGTACAATTTGGCTTAGGTATGTACTAAAGGATGCAGTGATTGAGAGAGTTTACATACTCTCCTCGGAAGATGTTCCAGAGCCCCTTAAACCATTAGTTGCGCTCATAATCCGCTCAAGTATACGAGCTCTGAATGCCTCCTCAATGATGCTGTTCTAGCGTTAGTACCCTTAGTCGTGAGAAACATGTCTTTATTTCACCGTCTTCCGAAATTTTTTAAGACAAATACCTTCTCGGAAATGTGGCTCAGTACTTGTGTTCATCTCAGCAATGAAGCAGCCTCGCCATTTAGTAGCTGCGCTAATGAGCCACTGGGGACGAATGGAGGTAGCCCAGTATGAAAATATTCCCACGTAGCAATAACAAAGAGGCTGCGAGAAAGTAAATGGAGCTTTTATTACGTGGGAAAGGTCATGAAATGAAATACAGCTATCGCCACTACCGGCTGTATCTGGACGCGCGCAGCACTGATGTCCGGAAAGAGCTAAACCAAGGATCCCTGAGGCTTGGCTATGCAGCCATTTACTCCCAAAAGGTGATCACAGAGTCATTCTCGCTCTTGACGTTATGAGTTTTAATCGACTGGCAGAAAATATTTGAGATCCAACATGCTGCTAAACAAACACCGTATAAACTGAGCGAGAGATAATACTGATTTCCCCTTGAGAAGAGAATAGTTATCCACAGTGTGAAGGTTTACTTCGGCATCTCATTTAACACTTGTGGAAGAGCTAGATACTCGCGCATGCTGGTCCTTCGTGCCGTGCAGAGTCCCTGTCGAATTTCCTTCAACTGAAGCGTACTGGACTGACACTGCTGGCGTCAGTGCTGGTGCCGGACGTCTCCAAAGCATCCGCAGATCCTGGCCACTTTGCAGCCGCCGTAGTTGGCTGGGCTGCAGAACAAAGATTTGATGGCGTGGAGCTTGACCTCGACGACGACACCGGCGGCGGCGGATACGACACCCTCGTCCAGGTAAACTACAATCAATTTATTATTTAGGACGTTGTCCGCAGTTATTTCCTTCTTTATCTACTCTGAGGTTTCTCTGAGCATAGACAGTTTTACAGCAGAATTATGAAGCATAAAAGTTTAGAATGTGGACGCTCTTTAACCAGAACTTCCATAGGTACGATCTAAACTCAAGGACGAGGACAGAAGAAAGAGGTGGTTGGCACTGGCGGGCACTGGATTTCAAACAGTCTTTCAGATGTCTCACCTTTTTCGAATATTCCTACTTGAGGATTTTGCAAATGCGAATGCAGTGACCAGATGAGGGCTGTAGAATGTTAAACTGCGCGCTCACTTCTCGCGGTAGGGAATCATACTTCAAACATTGTGACAGGTAAAGTGATTTGTGTGTAGCCAGGAGATGGCCCGCACACTTATGTCCGCACTGTCTTGCGAAGGCAGAACCGGCTAAAAATGGTCCAGTCGAAAAGAATTAAGGTGAAATAACGGGAACTCTTAGGCCAGTTGCTATAATAGCGTAACAACTGTCCCAACAGTTTGTGTTATCGCGTGCTCTTTTATATTTGCCAACTGCTCTCGTACCTGCTATATTTAAGCAGTTACCAGTGCAGTGATCTCCGTTTGGTTTTCAGGCTGTGTCACTGGAGATGGCTCGCTCGCCAAAAGATTGGGTCTTGAGTGCCAACATCTACATGAGGCCAAGCTTCATAGATCGCGTTGACTTGAAACAGCTACACAGGTTAGTGGTCACCAAGTGTGTTCGCAAACTGTCGTGTCATTATTTGTGTGACTACCAAAATCAACCGCTGAAGACAAGTGGATTGAATAGTAGACGCCCTGCGCTTTTCACTTTATTAGATTAAAAGAACACTACAGTGCTCTCAAGAATTAGCAGAATTCGAACCGTTATCCATACACTGCCAATAGTGGAGGTGTGCCCTGTGTTATTAGGGCAGAGAGCTTTTCTTGAGACATCAAAAGAAAAACTTCGTGAGATCGCACGTTAAAGAACCCCAGGTGGTCGAAATTTCCGGAGCCCTCCACTACTTCGTCCCTCATAGCCTGAGTCGCTTTGGGACGTTAAACCCCACAAACCAAACCAAATCGTGAGATCGCGGCGACCGTTCGTAATGACAGAAAATGTGCCACGCGTTGTAGATCCCTCGAGTAGCATTAATACCTTTTAAGTAGCCTTGATTTAGCAGCAGAATATATTTACGGAAGCAGAAAGAATAAGACGAAGACAAGGTTCGAGGTGCATTTATGCGGAAAACAAACATAGATAGCGCCCCTCCTGTTTTCTTCTCGTCATCCTTGTCATATGTGTCGTGCTGTGTGCCAAGATTCAATCCTATACACCTACACATGTTTTGATCGCAAAACGTAAAGCACGGACGATTGGAGCAAGGCTTAAAATGGTTGGAACGGACAGGATGTAAAAACAGGCACGGTTTTTCTGGGACTGTTTTGCGTCCCAGTAACCTAAGACCGAAATTCTTATCTACAATAAGGACTTCTGTTTAAAAACTGAAAAAATGATGCACTCTTTATGGCGTATTTTAATTGCATTCTTTTTTATCTGATAAGGGCTCACAAGCCTATCTCGCCACTCAAGCCATGTTGGCAGACTTCTGTTTCCCGTGGATCAATGGCCGAAAGGAAAAGAGAAGGAAGGTTTTAAGGAAAAAAAAAGTTAATAAGTTATTAAAAGTGAGAAGGTAAGCGAAAGTGCTCGGCTCAGTAGCCGAGCGCTCTAGCCACTGAGCAACAGCGGCGGGTCGTCATTGAAAATAGCTCAATTTGATATCAGGGTCAGGCTTCCGACCACGAACATTAAACCTTCAGCGCTTATTGGGCACAGCATAAGGCGACATTCGGCGAAGGAGAGCTTTCTCGGGCAACCGAATAGCAATGGCTGCAAATAACGGGCTATGTGAGTGTACAGTTTCAGTTTACTTTTCTGTCGCAGTGACACCGACTTCCTGGTCCTGAACACACAGCGTCTGTCGAACAGCGACCACGTGACTGCGGCTCATTCCCCCCTCTACGGAAATGACTCGTGGGTGAGGAGGATACGTTGCAGATATGCCAAGTGCTCTGACTGACCTCCTTGGGACCTCTGTTCTCGCCACCTTTAGATATCACCTGTAGATCATTGGTCAACCTTAAGCAATGATCTGCGCATAATTTTCTATATTCGCTAAGCAAGCGCAGCTCAAATAGAGCGACTGCATTTGTACAGCTTAAACGTATGCGACTAACCGTCAGGAATTTCTTTTGTAACGGGTACTTTTTTTCCAAAACAGATTCTGTTCCTAAAAAAGTATTCTGTTATTCTATTCCATCTACTTAGTGCGTCGTGTACGAGATTTATTGAGTATACTTAGCAATCATAGGGTCAGAACTTAGCACTTTCTAGCTGTGTGACCTCTGTGTCCACGATATAGCCTATGAGCATCGCCTGAAGCGCCTTTAGTTCCCGATAAGTTCAGTTCATCTTTAAAGCCGACATACCACGCTCCACCGCTGAGGCGACAATAAACAGGGCTGTTACACTGCATTAAACAGTTTATTACTGTTCCAAAACAAAAGATCAAGATAACATTCTATTGCATGCATTTAAGGGGTCCTGCAACAGCAGTGTACTCCTAGAAACCGGTTGTTGCTCCCAATTGAGTGCAGATATTTCTTTATGCGTTAGCATTAGAAGGGCCTGTACACGCGAACATGGCGAGTGCCGTCTGTCAGTAGACAGTGGAAGGTGGCCCACCTGCAACCTGCCCACCGGGCTGCCAACGAAGTTAGTGTACTGCTGCTTATGCGAACTTGGTATACTGCCTTGGATATAACGAACCATCGGGTGTTAACCTCGGATATAACGAACTTAGTCTGTCGACTTCATGGTTTCAGCTTCGGATATAACGAACTTTTGGCTGCTAACGTATTCTAACGATTCATAAAGAATCGCCTTAGAGTTTCATTTTAGACACAAGTATATCAAATTCCGCCTCTAAGGCGATTGTCTTGTAGCATCATTCCGCTCACTCGTAACATCACAGTGCACTTGTGAAAATATTTTCCGATTGCCGTCTGCTCCACGTCACCGGCGGTGGCCGTGGCGGCGGCATATGAAAAGATGACGAGAAATGAGAGGGAGGAGGTTTTGGATATCGATGCGTTAGATCTTGCGATGAAGCGCATGAAGTGCTAAGGACGATGAGCTGAAATATTTCAGAATTTTCAGAATATTTTAGACGTATGCAGTCGGGTGTCAAGATGCGATCAGTATAATATAGATGCAACCACTGAATGCCTTTGGGGCATTCCAAAGAGTCAGCCACAAGCGTGTCGAACATTCTTAGATAGAAACTTTAAATATTGCTAAACTGTAAGGTACTGTTATGGAAATATTGACGGTAATGGTGCATTCTTCGGATGTGTAGCAAAATCTTTCTTTTATAGTGTTTCCATCGCTCGCATCGATCAGTTAAGACTGCCTTTGAAAGGCAATGGGGGAACGCTTTTGACGATAGCGACAACGTAGATAGCAAAAAATTGCAAGCCTGTAGACGGGAGAGCTGCGGATATATTGATTGTTATAGTTAAATCCTACAATATATAAACAAATTGCCCTCAAACTATTTCCCGTTCGAAAGTGCTTTTGTCCAGAATTGTTGGGTATGGTACCGGAAGGACAGGCGCCTGACACCCTGAATGGCGTACTCTTTGAGCAGAACCACAGCCTGGGGGAGGTGTACGCCCGCACGGGCACTCTCTCTCGGCTGATACTGGTGCTGCCGTTCATGTCGCGAGAGTTCGAGTTGCAGCCGTTCCGGGGTGCCCCCAGGGTCGCCGCAGGAATCGCCTGCCGCGGACTGGCACCCGCGACGCAGTACCACTCGACGCCAGGAACAAGGGCGTTCTTCGAGGTGCCTTCCTGCTCCCGCTTTATCGCAAAGCATCATTGATATCAACGCGTATGGCATTGATAGTTATGGCTATTTTAATTTTTCCGACTCAAAGGCACCTGTGGCTAGATATCACAGATGGTCAACGAGGTTAATACTCATAGCCAGTCTTAATATGCGTTAACCTATCTTAAAAGTGCTGGACCCATTACGTTGGACGTTTTGTCTAAAGCATAAGGCCTACTAAATGTTTAGCTTTTTGTTTTGTACAATGTTCTAAGGGGTAGAAGTGCTATATAATTTAAACGGAGCTGCCCTGCGGGCCCTATAAATGTTAAATTGTATGTCAATAGCACAAACTAGGCTTGGTGCGAAGTTTTTTGCACAAAAGCTTCATTGTGTAGCCCTTAATTTAGCATGAGAAGCGAAGATCTGGGCACAAGCCACGTTCAGTCATGACGGACGGTCTGATGTTGCAGTTGTATGTTACATGTAGATGTAAAAGTTATTACCAGTCATTGGAGACACCCGGCAAAAATTTCCACGACATAAAAACTATAGAACACTGTCCAAGCCAAAGACTGGATGGGCATCTAAAGAGAATGTAAACGCCCACTTTTGCCATAACTTCAGTTGCAAATATGAGAGAAGCCAACAGCCACAGAAACCAATGGACACGAGGGATTTTTAATTAATGTATTTATTTTTTGCTGTTGTTCGATTAAGAATATTACTGAATATGTTACCGCTTAAAGCTAATTGATTAGAAAAGCAGAAGAAAAAACAACCACATGCCGCCGGTGGGATCCGAACCCACGACCTCCGAATTACGCGTCCGGTGCTCTACCGCTGAGCTACGGCGACGGCTGTCAATTCTTCTGCTTTCGGGGGTATTTATGTTTACAAATAGCCTAACCTTTAGAGTGTTCACCAGCGCCACCCACGCTCTTAAGCGGCGGACGTAGCACGTCCTGAGTTACCGCTTTCTTGGTTTCTTGGGCGACTTTGGTTGCCGTCGTTGGCGGTGCCGTCTACCATATCGTTAAGATAGTGACAATATTTCCTTAGCCCATATTTAACGGTGCCATCCCTTCGAATGTCCGGCAGCTGCAAGATGCGTACATACCCTTATTTTAAACATCTGTTTCTACATTTCTGGTTTCCTTACTGAACTCACTGTTCCATGCCCAAAGAACATGTGCTTAGAAGAAATGGCTTTGCTCACCCTCCTGCGCAATTCATGCCTCCAAGTGGCTTTCAGTCAACACAGCGTGACTGCAGAAGAGATATCCGCTAAAACAAGGCAGACACAGCACACTAATTTCATTTATTTAAAAGCTAACCTTGTCAGGATGAATTTTATCTGACATTTTTTATTAAACGAACAATAACAAATTAGAACAGCCGACGCGGTTACTGCGTTCAGTCTTTGAGTATGATGGAAAAGAGTATATTAAGCAACTAACAGGAATGAACATCTGACCACGCTTTATATTATTCTCTTTCTATTAGAATTGTATGTTTTGAATATAGATTTTCTTTTTGCCAATATAAGATTTCTCTGGCCAGTTGCTCTTCTGCAACTTATACTGCTTGTGCCTTTGCATAACTCTACAGCACTTTGGTGAAATCACATTATGCATGAAAATGAAAATTGGTTTTGAGGAAAAATTACGCAGTAACTGTCTCACATATCTCGGCGGACACCCGAACCGCGCGGTAAGGAAAGGGATAAAGGAGGGAGTGAAAGATGAAAGACAGAAAGAAGCACCGTAGTGGAGGTCTCCGGAATGATTCCGACCTCCGAGAAGTCCTTAACGCGCACTGACATCGTACACCACACGGGCATATTTTTCATTTCGCATCCATCAAAACGCGGCCGCCGCGGTCGGGTTCGAACCCGGGTACTCCAGCTCAGTAGACGAGTGCCTTAATCACTGAGCCACCACGGCGAGTACATAATGTATGCTGTTCCGTTTTTACTACTCATGTGCGCCCCTCCTTCATAGCTCCCGGGCCCGCAGTGCTGGGTAAATAAAGATAATAAATATACAAAGTTTGAGTAAAGTGTTATAAAAATTGGTTCAAGCATATTATTGGCCTTTCCCCACACTCTCCGAGTTCAAAAAAAAATAACCGTGTCGTCTTCGGTGGGGTAGACGTCAGTATCACTGTACTGCAGGTGTGTCAAACGTTGGAAGATTCATCGTGGTTCAAAGCCTGGCAAGAGGACGAGTATGTCTACATGATGGCCAAGCAGCTGCGGTTCATCGTCGCCGAAAGCAAAGAAAGCGTCATTTGCAAGGCAAGGGGTCAATAAACATTTCCTTAGAGCAACACTGTTCATTTCCCGCAGTCGAATAAGCGTACTAGTGAGCCTGTAACACCTAATACACGAGGGTCTGAGCAGCCTGTGTGGACTTTCAATAGTCTCACGTATACTGCGTTACCATAATGGAAACATAACGTTTTCATTGTCTGGTACTTTCGCGGCTCCGGTGAGTGGCGTGGCCTTCCCGGTGTCAAAATCCTAACAGTGGCACTTTCACAGCGCGCTGAGGATTGTACTGAAACCTCAGAAATTAGGCGGATCCTCTAACAATTACTTTAAGCGCTGAACTAACCCATTTTCTAGTCACGAGTGTATAAGCTCCTTTTTGCGTCTCCACAAAGGTCTGAGAACTTGCACTCACACATAGATTGAGCCTTTGTTCTTTTTTTACGCCATTTGAAACTCCAGCCCCCATTTGGACGACGCGTTTCTATGTCTGTGCCGAGAACGGCAATTGGCGGGCTCCTTTTAAATGTCACGAGCATTGAATGCCAGCCCACAAAAAGCTGGAGCCAGCGCAATTCTGGTGCAGCAGGCAAGAAGGTAAAGAAAACCTGAACAAAAGCAAGTATGCTGGAGGCTCGATGAAGAAACTACCGCGCTCCACGAATGGCTGGTTTCTGTCGTTAAAACGTGGCGATAGGAAGTGGGGAGTTGTGAGCAAGACCTACTGAACTACAGACCTGCACATTTGGCGGGGTCCTATGGAGCAGCGTGCGCCAACTTTCGTTAGCTTATTGGCCGTTGAGGGCGCTCGGTTGACCTGTTCGTCTGCTGTCATCATCATCATCGTTTGCCAATTTGCGCAAGATATTTAATACATTTGTTTCGCCTTCTTCTGCTATCTTGACATCAACGATAAAAAAATCCACAATAACGAGTTTTTCCGCTCTGGATGAGTACAGAAAGCGTCTTTCTTTTTATCCGCTTTCTTTTCGTCAGCACCACCGTGCCTAGCATAGATAAATGGATGTTAATGATTACGTGGACAAACGACGAAACTGCCTTCTTTGAAATAAAATAATGGAGGAGGCCATCTTGTTCAACAGGTATAATGTAGCGCCACGCTTCCCGTAGGTGTCTTTCCCTAGCGGCAAAAGGCATGAACTAGAACATGCGCGCTGGAGCAGTGCCAAATGTGCAGGTCTGTAGTTCAGTAGGTCTTGGTTGTGAGACGTGCGTTGGGACTTCCATGTCTGTTTAACAGTCCTGATGTGGCAAGCTTTTTCGAAAAAAACTGGAGAGGACACTTAAGCTGTGCCTAGCGTTGATGGGTTATTGTCTATATATGCAAAATTTTTCATTCCCTACTTTACATTCATAAATCCCTGGGACTCCTCGTACCACTCCTGGGGCAGTAACGTAGCGGTTTTAAGCGATGCTCATTGCCCTGCAATGGCAAGTGCTGCCTTGCGAGACCCAGGTTGCTTTTCCCGCGCAACCTTTCGCGACCAGTCTTTGACTTAACTGGCACCTGCCACGGTGGGCAGTTTGCTCACATTCCAGTGGGCAGGTTGTAATGACGTCACGTGACCTATGTTGCTTCCCTGAAGCTTTTTCGCGTCGCCGACCACTACGACGGCGGGTTTTTCTCTGAACGGGACCCTCAACGTTTTCGCGTTAAAAATATAAGCATTGCTCAAATTATACTTACAAAATAATGTTCTGGCTACAGCCAGGCTAACATGTTTCTACTGCGTGTTTGTCGTAATGCTCTTAGTATGATTGTGTGAGCACGTTTTCCGAGTGTAATGTGACGATTTTACCAATGCTCGTTTGCGCCAAACCTTTATTTCCTACTCCATTGAACGAATAGATATCGCCGTAGGCATCCTGTACGCTGAATCTTTACGACAGCAGTAGCGGGTTTGCTTTTTTTTCATTGGCTCTTCCTGACCAAAAAATCTCCGCTCGTGCTTGTACCTGTCCGCTCAGGTGCTTGCGGTATTAGTGCTATCGCGGCGTGTGAAGCCTTTCGTGTTGCTGAGCCCTACATTTCGTTCACTTCTAGGAAATCGGGCTTCTATCTAACATTAAACGCCTAGCTCTGCTGGTCACTTCAACACGCCGCGACACCGCTATCCCCCCCCCCCCCCCCCCTCCTCCCTCCTTTTCCACTCTTTAGATGCAGTTCGTCAAGATACACCGTCTTCTGGGTGTCGCACTCAAGGAGCTGGGTTTGGACGCTTTCCGCGTGCCGTCGGAGTGTGGCACCGAAGAGACGCTTTTCGACGCCGTGGCGACGGAGATGCGGTACCTGAAGCCCAGCGGGGACGAGAAACTTGCCTGGGAACTCGCCGGACACCGGGTGACCGCGCTGTACGAAAAGGGGAAGATCACCTGCGTGGGCACCGTCCGCTAGGCAACGCTCGAACTGTGTTCTCTCTCCCGCAAATTTTGATACCTGGTGCATTTCACGACCCTTTTTGTTTAACGCGTTCTTTGAACAATGTTTATAGTTGCGAATGGCGATTGTCTACTATAATTTAGACCTATTTGACAGAGGGAACAAAAAAAAATGAAGTGAAATAATTAACGGTGGTGTATTAACTGGAATAAACTTGTGGAGTAAGGCTCGGCGTTTGGTATGTGTCCCATGGGAGCTACCTTTTGTGAGCACTTCGTTCGCTGCTGGCAGAAAATAAGTGAATTTAAGCAGCGGATACTGTAGCTCAAGGATACACAAAATGAGATGAGGAGGACCCGCTAGAACCCCCACCAGTGATTCCTACGTACAGCGTTGTATCGGAACAACATAAATGGCAGAGAATTCGCCCACCTCAAAGCCAGCCCGCAAAAGAACAGGCAGCTGGTTGGAGACAAACACTTATCTTAATTTACACATCCTAAGCAAAATTCACCCAGCAGACTGTAGGGCCGTCTGTCTGCTCTGCTGGGAGGAGGCAAAACACTATCGCACCTCTTGGCGCTTCAAGCGCAACACGGCAGTCCCCAACATGCAAAACCCATCACAGGAGCAGCGGGAGGGAGCTTTATCCAGGTCGACCAGCGACGCATGGTGGGAATGGAGGGAGGGATTCCTTCATTGATTCTGTGATGTTTGCCGGCGGCACAGAAAAGGGAGCCCTGCGTTTAAAGAGAGGATTCATCACTTCATCCTGTACTCTCTGTCCCGAACCTCTCGCTTCTGCTCTCCATCTCCTTTCTTATTGCCCGGCGGATCCTCCCCAGCGGAGCCTAGAGCAACTGAAGACCTGGAAGGACTGGGAAATCCTGTTGCGCTCCGAGGATCAGGTCGTGAAGACCAACGCTACCGACCGGGCTGCCAGCGTTATGGATCGCAGGAACATAAACGTTGGAGTCTAGTGGGGCGGTGCAGGAGCCCGGGAGACTACGTTCTCCAAACTCCTCTCTTTGGTAATAAAGTTTTGATTATTAATAATATTTATGAAGAGAACGCGGCTATCAGCAAAATTTTTTTTAGTTTGTCTTTGAATGAAATTTTTTCAGCATAGTATAAATAACTCTGCGACTACTCTCACAAAAATTTCACTGTTATACTTGCAGGAAAGTTTTTCTAATATACAGTATTTCTCTTAATCTTGCGAAAAGACTGCATAGTAAGTTAATGTGGCAGACGGCTGGTTCACCATTCATAGCGGTCCCAATGGCGAGTTGCACATCCAGATATCCTTAGCTTCTTTTTTCCGGAAACACCAAGTTTTTGTTTTGAATTTTCGTGATGCTCTGCCCACTGGCGTATCTCAAATGAGAATAAAGCTCCATGCAAAAAGTTTAAAATTCACAAATTTGATAAATCAAACAATGTCATAAAGTACACTTTGATTCCAAAGGGAGAGAGAGAGATAAATGGAAGAGGGAAGGCAGGGATGTTAACCAGAAGGGTGTTCCGGTTGGCTACCCTGCACTGAGGAAGAGGGATGAGGGGAATAAAAAGGGAGGGAGTGAGGAGGCGAGAGGCACAGTCACAACTGCTTTCTCAAGCCAGTCGCTCTCAGAAAGCTGAACAGTGCCTTGTAGATCTTGAAGGCAGTCTATCTCAGCAGTGCAACGAAATAAACGGGGTGAAAATATACAAAAACAGGCATGAAGATATCTATTCCATAAGGTGACGATATAGGCAAAAAACCGAAATGTAAATAAAGACATATAGCTCTAGCGTTTTCCTGCAATGCAAAGCCACCGCGGCTCACGAAACTTCTTTTTTCTTTACGGGTACTTCCCGCTCTATTTCAGCGATGAAACTTGAGAACAGCGTAGAAAAAAAAAAAAGAAACGAGGCATACAAGCGTATACAAAAGGTTTCAAAAAATCAATTTTTTGTCCATATTTTTTTCCAGAATTCAAAACCACTTTCCCCCTAAACGGGACCTTCATATAGCATATTATCTTCTAAGAAGGCGGGGTAGGTGTAGGGTTTTGAATTAGTTAATGTCATTCAGTTAATTTTTCATGAAGAATAAAGTCTCAAGGCTCCTTTTTTTTAACTAATAATCTGGCGCTCGTCCCCGTACGTCTGTGAGCGAAAAACATTTAATGCACGGAATGCATCGAAGTTAGTTGTGTGGGCGCTCATCATTACATGCCGTTTTATGCCCTGAGGCAATAAACATCGCATTAAAAAAAAAAAAGAAGAAGCCCATTGGCTTTCGCCGCCTCTGCAGGACCCTTTGATGCTTCTGTTATGTCGTGGAAGACAAAGAAGAAGAACCTTGGAACCCTGAAGCTGTGCGCCATTTTGTCTCTGCAGTTTACAGGTCCTGTCGAGCTTGCGACGACGAAGGCACACGTTACTCTGACGTGTTTCCTAGGCCAGAGTGATCTTCGTTGCACGGCAGATACCGCCGGCGCAATGTGGAGCAGGTTCCGGAGACAGGACAGGCCCAGCATAGCGACCTTGTCGTCGAACCTCGTAAAGTCGGTAAGACAACGGGAAGCCGCGCAATGCCCAAGCTCAGTTCTGACGAGTGTTTTTCTGAGACTTTCCCGAAATATCGCCGGCGTGTGTATGTGTGCGTGCGTCTTTGTATCATCCCCAAGGGGAAAGACAAGAATGGGCAGTCATGATGTTGGGAGAACAATTAACGTCGTGTTTTATTCAGCGTTGATATTGATAACTGAAGGTGGAAAGGTGTTAGTGGAAACAGAAGACAAGGGCTAAGCACGTGGCAGTATATGTAACGTACACAGATATCTGATATGATATCTGATATCTTCATCTGATATGACGGTCTTCATTAAGCAGCGCTTCATCATGATCACGGCTTTATCAATGCACCACCTAGGATGCTCTTTCAACCAGTAATTATTCTTTCTCTTCTTTAAGAGGCAGCAGCCGATATTTTTCAAAGAACTGCTTGCATAAAGACACTTCTCTCGTACACTCTAAACAAGGATGCGCCAGATATAGGAGTAAAAAGGAGTGCGCTTACGTGTTGATATTCGGAATACTTTGATAGGAACGTGTTGTCAGTAATATCTTCCCGTGATGCAGCGAGATGTGGTCAAGTCAAGAGTTCGTCACAGCCAGGCTTTTACTCAATAAAACTTGTTGCTGGGCTAGTTGGTGACGCATACTTGTGGTCGTTTTTCTTGCGCTACCTTTTTATTCAAGTAATGGTTTTGCTCACGCCCCTGCCACAACGTAGGGTGTGGCCTCGCCCTGCGACCTGTCTGGAGGACAAATAGCCCCATCGCCACCCGCTGCCTCTGGCACCCACGCTCACCGGCGAAGTTCGGGCTCCCGTCGCCAGAGCAACCAGTCCGCCAGGCAGGCCCTGTTCTCCGAGGGCGTCCACTCATTCTGGAGCCTGCGCTCGGGAGTGCATCCCTCGCGTACCTTTCTGTGAGTGGCCGGTCCCGAGCTGCGAAGAATAAACTGAATCTTTGTACTAACCTTATGGGCGCCGTCGGCTATGAACAGAGGTCGCTATGCCATATTTATTGGTGCGTAACGTATCAAGCTGTATGTGGGCTCCTCCTTAGGTGGTGAGCGCTTTGAGAGTTTCTTACGTGGTACATAATTAATATCTACGAGTCACCTGAAGACCACCAGTGCACTTAGCAGATACCTTCAGAAAGGCTGGACCAGGATGCGTGGGTAAAGTGCGATGTACGTAGCAAGCCGCGATGGCTTACTGGCTCTGGCGTTCGGCTTATGAGTCCAAAGTAATTGGAAGAATGCTCGGCCGTGGCAGCTGCATTACGATGCGCAATAGATGCAAAAATACCACTGTGCTGTGCGACGTCAGCGAGCGTTAAAGTGTCCCAGATGGCAAGAATTAATCTGTAGCCTTGGCAATGACGTTCCTCATAGCCTACGTGCCGTTTTGGGTGGTTAAATACTTATATTAAGCGAGGACGGGAGCTAGTGGGCTGAAATATACTTGGCTGAATGCTAATTATTAATTACTCTCTTGTGTCATATATACTCAGCCTTCTGGGATTCCCCGAAACTTATTGAACTAACTCCATTCCCACTTCGAGTCGGATAGCTACTGCGCCCCGCCCAACTATCTATTAGCCGTGATAGCTTACCTCTTAAGCGACTCTCCGGGAGAAGTGATGATCCTGGTTTCGATCTTTGAACCAGGGCGAAGTTTCCTCGAATACAAATTTGCTGTGAAAAGATGTGTAGTTTTTATTTTTTTTCTGTTTCCGTCTGACTGTGCTTGAGTGTGGGGTAATGATTATTTGCTCCCTCACTTTGAATCGACGCCGCCTTGTTGGAATCCTCTCAGCACATGGGTCTGTGGCAACTTTATATCCGCAGATGTTTTCATGAACCATGTAGCTGCTACCAAATATTTCCTGAGAGCTTCTCAAGGCAAAATGCTTTTACTAAAAAAGCAAACCGGAAAAAGTGCTTCATTGGGCCCTTTATGAACGACAGAAAACGATAGTTCGTTTTGGTTAGGGTAGGTAGGGCTATAGGAGCAGTCATTAGAAAAAATCTGTACTTTCAAGGATCTCCTTCAAAATATACCGCTTCTCGATTGCGCCGCTGCCAACTAACTTTGAGACAAAGTACTTCGCACCTTTCTTGGTGATTAGATTGATATTTTGATAAACTTTATAATTTGATAATGGCGGTGCGCATTGCTTGCTTTGAAAAAAAAAATATGTGACGGGGGAATGCATTCAGCTAAATCATCTAGTGTAAAAAGACTTCGTAGCACTGCCACCTCCTTAACTCCGCCTTCTTAATCACACCTCCCGGACCAAGGCAAGACGTTCGAACCAGAGACCTGGGATGCGTGGTGGCAAGCATCCTGGCGCTGGCAGTGGGCTTGGTGGCGCTCTCCGCTGTCCTGCGCTGGGACGTGGATGACAAGCCCCACGTGGTGGTGACCGGCGACTTCGGCACCTGCCTCGGCACTGTCTCCGTCGTAGGCGGCGTGACCATCGGCGTCTTTCTAGGCGTGCCTTACGCTGAGCCAAGCACGGCGCGGTTCGCGCCCCCTATTGCCTGGCACGGCAATGTGCACCACTACGACGCTACGGCCCCTGCGCCCGGTTGCGCACAGCCCGCCTCGACGTCCGGTGGGTAGCGAGCTTCAGCTGCTCACCGCGTTCGAGTTGCGATAAGCGTTTCTCATAAAGCGGCACAGCCGCGCATGTTTGACGTTAGCATATCAACAAAGCAGACAATTCGAGACAGTTTCTGAGCTAATAATCTTGGTATATTCAACTATTATGGTGCCATTTTCTTCAAACAAAACCACTGGCCAGGAAAATAATCACCGAGAAGGAATTACAATCTCCCTTGAAAGGCCTTTATGCAATACCATTGTACATTTTTATCTACATTCACTCTTTGAGAAATTAAAGGATTCTTTTATTTGGTTTCAAGGGTACAACTTGAGCCAAAGGACTTCAGACTCCGTTTAGATGACGATGATCAGATTTATTATGCACGAAGGACAAACACAAGCTGCCCGATTCGTGATGCCCGTCGTGAATTGGGAAACTAGTCCCGAATTCTTGTACGTCAGAATTATTAAAAATTAAAATAGCATTGTTTTATCATTGTTTCGAAAGCATGCACAAGTTTATTGGATAACATTTTGATCCTTTCCTGCTGTCACAGTGAACAGCAATGGGTGATGATGGCATGTGTTTTTCAAAAATATTATAATCCACAGACGCTCTCATTTGGACTATCAACACACGCAAAAAAAATATATTCATACCCGATAGTCTAAACGAATCCGCACCGCTTCCTTCCGCTCTCTCTCAGATGGGATGAATGCGAGCACGTCCGAAGACTGCCTGTGCCTGAACATCTGGGCACCGTCGTGCGGGCCCCGCCTCTGTCCGGGAAACAAGACGGTCGTCTTCTTCATACACGGCGGTTTTTTCCAAGTGATTCTATATTACGAAATATAGTCCGGGTGTTCCCCGGATGTCTAAGCTTCGACGCGTGCCTAAAGAGTAAACCTTGTTGCGTTTTAGTTTTAGTACGCTGTGTTCAGGTAAAAAAACTTGCACTATCTCTAGTTTTTTTTTTTTTTGAATAATGGCTAATATTGAAGCCCATCTAGTACCTATACACGATTCCACTTTTTAGACAATATCTCTGTATCTATATCTTAATTATTGCGTAAATCGTACTTAACATTTAGTAGGGCCTAGCCTCTGTGTCTCACTCAATTTTATACGAAATTTAAGAGAAACGTAACCTGATCTGGGCCCCTGGCCACCACGAACTCCAGGGAAACGAGCAGGCCGATCAGGCTGCCCGCGCACTCTCTCCCTGGGCTATCTCCCTGTCCTTGGAAGCCTACTCCCAATCAGACAATCTCGCCCTTACATTCAAATCCAGCACCGATTACTACAAGGAGGAGCACCGTCACTACCCGGCTCCTTGTAAGGGACTGGATCGCGCTGACGAGCGCCTGCTCATCAAAATTCTCACTAACACTGTACTGTGCCCGGCGGTGCTTAGGCATTTCAACACATCCTTTGATGCCGCGTGCCAGTTCTGTGGGGAGGGGGCTGATACCTTACACATGGTTCGGGCGTGTCAAGGAAACCCATCTATCCGCACCCCCCCCCCCAACCCCGCCAGAGGGACTGGGAGGCGGCCCTGCTCGGCTGTCAAGACCTCAAGGCCCAAAAGGCCTTGGTCCAACGGATGCAGGCGGCGTCGCTTGCCAGTGGAGCCCCAGAATTGGGGCTTCACCTAGTATTGTGAGGGAAAGGGGCCAATAGGGTCCTACCCCAATCGCCTCTCTGTAAATATTTAATGGATGATAAATGTTTTTCACCACCACCTCTTCTCGTTTCGTTGAGCTGCCTCTCTCCGCGGCGGGGCTTCAGTAACACACCTAGAATTCTCGACATGGCCCCTCGAATGCTCAAGCATTAATATCGTTCAGTGCATATTTAACTTGACACCTATGTAAACTGCCACCTAAAGTAGCAGTCTCTCCTGGACAGCTGTTTTGTTACATCTGTGGTCGAAATTATTCCAGTGCCCTTCATAACGGCATCTCTTTTTCTCTTCTTTCACTCCGACTTTCCTCATTTCCCTTAAGGCGCTGTTGAGGTGTCCATGGAGAAGTAAGACAGTTACTGCGCAATTTCTTTTCCTCAAAAGCCGCTAATTTTCATTGTGAACGTACGTCGTATAAAGGATTTTCTTCTGTGAAGAGAAGAATTTGGCAGCAATACAGCTTTTGGTCGCGCACTCGAAATACATCCCCGGTCATCTGCAATCTTCCCCTTTGATAAGCAAGTTTAACTAGCTTTGCGGGCTGTTTATCAATAGATAAGCCTTGAGCATAAGCTACCATGCTACTGCTTCGTGCTGGTTGTTTCCTAGGGATACGGCAGCAATAGCGCAGCTGACTGTATAAAGTGGATCGAGGACTGAGGGGCAGACATTTCTCGTAGAGGTTTTCGGTGCCTACAGTGTCAATCGGAACTGCTACCAACATTCTCGCGATATTATACTATCGAAGTATCGTGTCCGTGCGAAAATTTGGCAGGAACAGACCGGCGCTACAGGAATAAATACAGTTTAATCTCGTTATAACGGAGTTGAGGGGGGTCGGCGATTGCTTCGTTATAGCCTGTGTTGACCGAGCTTCCAAGGGGACTCGTCATTCCTTCGTTATATCCATTATTTCGTAATAAACCGTTTCTTTATAACGAGACTCGATTGTACCTTTCTGCAAGCATGGAAATATCTAGGGAAGTCACGTAATCTCTCATGTGCGTTCCAGCGCTAACACAGGGAGAGATTTGAGTGTGCTGATTTTCATTGAAACTAATCGAGAGTGGGATCATACAATACGAAGGCTTAATCTTGGCAGCAGAAGCAGTCTATTTGTCTTCTGGCCATGAGCCTTTCCGCCACTCAGTGAAAGCTGGCACGTTCACTGCGTCGTTGGTCACCCATGGGTCACGCTTTGAATGCAAGCTGTGCGGCAACGAATACTGAGCCACACAATGAAGCCGTGGAATAGCTAAGTAAGCTTAAAGAGCCTGCGAAAAGCCCACATGCAAGGTAGCTATTGCCAACTATTGGCAGCTCAAAGAAGCTGGATGCGCCAGTGGCTCACTGGTGAGTCATGCCACAGCCAGAGAAACTGATGAGTGTTCCACCGGTGTGCCACCAAGCACAAGAATGTGGACTCCGTAGATTGCTGCCGCAGTGAACACGTGAAGCTGAGGTTGTGCAGCTGTAAGTATACACTTAAGAAGGATGGCTAGCTGGGCGAGTTGGAAATAGTAGTTCAATGTTGGTACAGCGTGAAACAGACAAAAGACGAAGTCCGTGTCGTTTTCTAGCTTTGTCTTTCGTCTATTTCGCCCTGTACCACGCATACACAGTGAGCTGTAGATATAAGGCTATGGCGCAGATTTGCAAGTCCGGCAGGACTAGTCCTAATGGGAAACGTTCTTGCCTTGGGAAAGCAAATGTAACTTCCGCTCCTCTTCTGGGCGTTCGCAGAGCGGCAGCAACAATGACCCTTACTACGACGGTAAGATTCTCGCGGCAGCGGGTGACGTGCTAGTGGTGATTCCAAACTGGCGTCTCGGCGTGCTGGGCTTCCTCAACGTGGCGCTGCCGGATGCACCCGTCAACGCCGGTCTCCTGGACCAGGCCGAGGCTCTGAGGTGGACCATGCGCCACGCTGCGGCCTTCGGCGGCAACGTCTCGGACGTGGTGGTCGTGGGACACGGCTCTGGAGCGTCTGCGGTCGGCTACCATCTGTTCGCTGGAGAGCTCCTGCAAGCAGGTGTCCGCAAGCTCGTCTTCATGAGCGAGAGCCCGTTTACCAGGTGGGCTTAAGCGAGCAGTTTTCACCAGGTTGCCCTTAGATCACAACTGCTCAATAACCACAGTTATCACAAGCGAATTCAGGTCCAGGCAGTGAACGGAGCGGAGAGCAGGGTGCACAAAACTGCTAGAAAAAGCGCAGAAGTTCTGCTAGGCACGAAAGAAGGAACCGTAAGGGGAGATGGGATTGCAAGAACAATGGTTCACTCAGGGAGAATATTAGTCCAGTTTCATGTCATGGTTCTCGGTAAACCGTCTGCGTCAATGGCGGGCAACAGGGCGTTTACTTAAAACAACAAAATAAATCGCCAAATTTCCGCATTCTCAATTTCATAAACGCTTGTGTATTGCACTTATTGAAGGGAGTGGTTATATTTAGGGCTTGGACACTTCTGTTGAAACCGAAAAAACACCGCTAAAATACTTGGACGACACTTAAGCCTCCTTAAGAAGAGTACAGTGTAATAGCATTAGAAGGCGGTCCCACGGAAGTGCTCCTTTACTTTCGCTTAGATCACGCCTACTTTCGTACTGAACGAACGCTCTTCATTGGAGTATAGAGAGAGCGCGCGACCTCCTCGCGACCTAAAGGGCAACGGTTCGATTCCCGCTCGACCACCGTTTTTCCTTTCGATGGCAGTGATTTTTCTTCGGAGGCATTTCGCAATGGAGCTTGGATGACGTCACGACCCTCTCGACCAATGGGCCATTCTCGTGGCATAAACAGGCAACTTCGGCTTTCCTCGAAAACGAAACCGCTAATGTTGTCGCAATAGAATTACTGAAAGTTCATTTTTTTTTTCATTTGGTTTGATCCGAGAATGGTCAGTACCCCTGACAAGCATGTTTCAACCAGCTGACTATTCAGACTAAAAACAAAAAAGTCCAAGCACCAGTTGTACTTAACGAGCGCGATCTGAGGAAATCCTGCATTGTGTGATCCAGGCACCCTTTTTATGACAGTTGGGGCAGTGCTTTGCGGATCGCGACCAAGGGTCATTTGTGCTTGATCTTAAAATGCCATTTGCTGCAAGTTAGCCGAACACCAAAGTGAACTTTAGCAGAAAACGAATGATTTCCTGTCCCTCTAGAATGATCATCCAAAGCGGAAATTTAAAAAAAAAAGCCTGGACGAAGTAATGCGTGATAGTCGTCCAACTTACAATGGGTTATGCAGAGACAAAAATTTATGATGAGGCATTAAAAAGCACAAATAGCGCTGCTGGGGCTTCCCAAGGCACTTAGCCGGGGAGCTAGAGTGCCCAGGTACTGACACTGAGTGCGAAATGAATTTTCGCCGAAGTTTAAACAAAACTAGCCAGAAGCCCGTTAGTGCTAGAGCGGTGAATAACGCCTATTTGATTTGAAGCAGTGTGTAGAAACTGTAAAGAAAAGCAGTCCGATGTAAAAGGTTTCACACGCTCAGAAGAACTATAGAGGGCTAACAGCAGAAGAAGAGTGTCATCGAAATATGCTAGACTACCTTACGGAAATTGGCACAAAGATATAAGACCAGCCTGTCGCGAATGTAACACTCAAGACTGTTTGCAAAGGGCCCGCTTTTCACTTTTGTTGACTCCCCTTACAGTCAACAACTCTGCCGCCTGGCCCTGTTTTCGTAGCAGGTGCTCGAGGGAGGTCCTGCACATTCCCCATTTTATCGTCTACTGCTGTTCCAGGTATCCCGTGTACGGCCGCGCCCTGGACGAGAAGAGGGCGATCCTGGCTCGACTAGTGTGCGAACGAACCGAGAGAGCAACCTCGTGGCTAGCATGTCTTCGCGACCTTCCAGTCGCTGCGCTGATGCAACAACCGCCCGGGGCCCTGCGGGGTCTGCCCACCTTCTTTCCCGTGCTGCCCGTCATGTGGAAGCGCAGCAGCTGGGACATGCTCAAGGTAGTGACGGCACTGTCGACGATAGTACTCCGGATTTACATTACATGGCGTCGCGTATAAACGGGGGTGCTGAACACGAAACTGATGCGACGTTTTGTCGATAAACAACTTGGGGAAACCATCCGGTGTATTCAGCTTTCACCTAGAGTATGGCAAGCAGCAGGTTTTGCTTCTGAGCCATTTCGTGTGGCTCGTTCTACATAGCTAGCGTTCCAAATCCCTCGAAGGTAAAAAGAGCTCTGGTCGTCACACTTCCGAAAAGTAGAGGCTTCCATGGATGCTACTTAGGCCCCACTACGAAGCTTAGGGGCAAATCCTTCTTGGGTCCTTTCTTTTTGACAAGGGCTGCATACCAAATAATTAAAGAAGTATCGCAATTTTTAGGTCCGTCTGCTCGAAATTGAATTCGCCGCAGCCGAGGAGGGGAGAAACGGGCAAGACGCCGCGAAAATATAGCATCCGTTTCCATCTCTTGTTACTCACTTCCTGCTATATTTTTTCCTCGAAATCCGGGCCAGTTGGCGAAGAGGCTCTGTGTTTCCTAGCTTACACCCCCGCGCATTTCTGTTTTGCTAATCACGAAGGATTTTCTCATATACAGCCGCCTCTCGACAGGCATCGCGAACTTTGCGCTGCAAAAACTTCGTGGTTCCAGGAGGCGTGCAAATTTCGTATTTTGGATTCTCGGTGGCGAAAGCTTTCGTAAATAAGACGGCCGCATTGCGAGGTACTTGCCATCAGTGTTCACAATGTGTCTATGCATGTTCGTTCCTTGTCCACGCTTGCTGCTTGCTGTATTCATTTTTCATTTGTTGCACGTAGAACTCCCAAATTGCTGAAACAATGCCAGTGTTTTGGATGAACTTCCAGTCGAAAAAAAAGGAAAGAACTTTGTGAAAATGAGACAAAATATTTTGTAGTTTTTTCGTGACTACAAATTTTTCTGATGATTGGCTATATTTTTCTGTGTACTGTAATTTTTTTTTCTTTAGTCCTTTTGTTCCGTCTGTAGTTCTGTAGTACTTTTCTGTAGTAAGGACAGAAAATTCTGTTGTTACTGCAAAAAATTCTATTACTACTAGCGTTGATCAGAAACGCTACAGAAAATATGTTGTTGCGCAGAAACTTTTCTGTTCTGTTTTACGGCTGGGCTGTCACTAAAAAATGATGGATATATTAATTAAGAGTTCGACACCGGCTTTCCTGGCCCGCTAATCAACTAAACCAAGTAATTTGTTTTAACTAACACGCTTCTTTATTCTATATCCTGGATGCTGCCAATCAGGTATCCGATCTCACAGTGCTCATGGGCTTCTCGGACGACGAAGGTCCAGCTCTGCTAGAGACCCTTGGCCACTACTACAGGCTTCAGGATGGCGATTTAAGAAAAGGAGTAAGCTCCTTGCTCGCGCTGCTGGGGCTTCCCAAGGAGGACGCCGACGAAATCCTTAGTAACTATCCCGAGGTGAGTGCCGGATGCAAACGTAATTCCGGCATTTAAGGCCTCGCCACAATGGCACTTAGCCGGGGAATTAGAGTGCCCAGGTACTGACACTGAGGGCGAAATGAATTTTCGCCGAAGTTTAAACAAGACTAGACAGAAGCCAGTTAGTGTCAGAGCTGTGAATAACGTTTATTTGATTTGAAGCAGTGTGTCGAAACTACAAAAAAAAAAACAGTCCGATGTAAAAGGTTTCGCACCCTCAGAAGAACAATAGAGGGCTAACAGCAGAAGAAGAGTGTCATCGGAACGTGCTAGACTACCTTACGGAAATTGGCATAAAGATATAAGAGTAGCCTTCCGCGAATTTAACACTCAAGACTGCTCGCAAAGGGCCCGCTTTTCACTTTTCGTGGGCGCAGTACAAGCAATAACATTTCATATTTCAACGTTCTTCCTACATAAAGTTGGAGATTTTTGAGCACCCAGGCAGGATGATGATGATGTCTGGTTGTGCCTGCTACAGCACGCATCCTAAGTTTTGTCAGTGGTTGCCTCGATGCCAACTAACCTTAGATGATACACGCGACAGCAAAGCTTAGCGAAATGTGCAACTTTCCAAAAACGGCATTTGCGAAGTACAATCCCAGGGGATCAATGTGTTGTAGAGCTCCTTAATTTTTGTGTGCGCATCTTGAAAGAAGATTTGAAAAAATGCGGAGCTGCTGAGCAAAGGATGTACTATCGGAGACAAAAGTCTCCAGGAAGCGCAACTGCCGATCTTGGCGCATAGGTGCGAAGTGTGCCAATCTTCCACTGCTTTTACTACCACAGGTTAGAAAGCCCAAGAGAAACTTCCACCGCTGCAAGTGTGGTCTGAAACCTCCAGATGATAACGAATCTATACTCGTTGGTTGCCGTTCACGTGTCCTGGGGACTTCTGTCCCCGATAGTACACATTTATCTCTGACATCCGGCAACCTATTAAAAGAAGTTATCAGTGTGTGTCTCTCTTCCTGTGCTGTCCAGTGGTATAGCAGCTCTTGTTTTTTCATAAATTCACACTCGGGCTAAGTGGTTTAACGGCCTTCACGGCGCATTATTCTTGTGGCAACGCAGAACAGTTTACGTCACTCCAATTGAGTTTGTACTTCTTCGAACCCGCATCGTCTCTAGGCAAGGTTATGTAGCTCCAAGAAAAGTCAGGCGGTCTGTCATCTGTGTCATCCTTCTGGCAAGCGACCGTATTCATATCGCTCCAAACAGAGGGATTAGCACCTCCTTCAGGAAAAAAAAAATGAGCATTTCTGTGGTCTGTGCAGGGAGCGCCTGAGGGCCGCTGGGCCATGGACCTGATGTCCGACCTCCTGGTCATCTGTCCAGTGAGATTCTTCGCAGAGCGACTGCACGCGCTGGGCAATCGGGTGCACGGCTACATTTTGCATCGCACCAATGCGACGAAAGACATCGGTGCGTCCCGGGGTTACGCAATTCGACTGCTGTTCGGCGTCGCTATTGCACACTCCACCGTGCCCGATGAGCAGCAACTCGTCCATCGCATGATTGCGGTCATGTCACACTTCTTCAAAACCGGGTGAGTGTTGGCGATCAATCTAGCACGCCCTAGGATTTTACGGCGTACCCGATTTGATGAGGCAGTTTCTTACCTATAATACAATTATTATGAATAATACGAAAATGGGGACAGCCATCGCTTTCGCACAAGGAGAATTTTTTTTATTACTTATTTATTTATACAATACTGCAGGCCGTTAAGGCCCAAGCAGGAGTGGGATAAACACACAGAGGACTCCGACGACCAGCAGAAAACGACGCCAAGAGCAGAATTCAGTAGAAGCGATGTAGTAAATACGGAGACTGAAAATAAAACAAGTCGCAACAAACGACAGACAATGGTTAACGATCTAGTACTTGTTCAATGGCGGAGAGCACATTTTCGGATACAAACACATGAGGGGGTAGGTTGTTCCATTCTGCTATAGTTCGAGGAAAGAAAGAATATTTAAAGTTATTGGTGCGGGCAAACAAAGGAGATAATTTATGCAGATGATAATGCCTTGTTACTCTAGTTGTTGAAGGTTTTATATACAATGAGGGGTCAAGACGGAACTGAGAATGGTACAGTTTAAAGGGGAATTTGATTCTTGCTAGCTTTCTCCAGTACTCTAAGGGTTTGATGTTGTTGATTCTCATTAATTGAGATGGGGAGTCTTGTCGACGGTACCGGTTATATATGGAGCGAACTGCTGATCTTTGAATCCGTTCAAGTTTGCTAATGTCTTTTTTTAGTGAAAGGGTCCCAGACCTCGCATTCGTACTGTAATCTAGATTTGATCGCTTTGAGCTTTTCTGGTCGCATCGGAGACATATCAATGTTTAGACTTAGGAACGTGTCACCTTTTCTAGTAGTTGACACCGCTCTTTTAGGGGTGCATGAAAATAAAATTGACATGCGAATTTAAAATCAGTGGGTCATCGGGGTATGTGCGATTGTAAGAAACCTATATATAAAAAGGGGAAACTGCTCGTTGGTGCATCAGTGAACTTACACCCATGTTATAAAACGTAATGGCACGAGTTACGGACTGACCAAAGCACCACACGTAAGGGCGATCATTTATTTAGAGCGCCCGTCACGCGACCGCACACGCGTTGTTGTGCGACAACGAATGCATGCATGAACTTTGCCGCTTTCTTCATTCGCAGAGAGCTTCATGTGGAGAACGCCACTGACATCGAAGGAGAAATAAGCCTCGGCCTGTCTCCAGCCTCGACGACTTTTTCTCCTTGGGTACCGAACTTGCGCAGTGACGAATGCGAAAAGTTACGGCGGTACTTCCCCATCCCCGCCGAGCACCGTGGTCCGGGCAACGCTGACAGCTCATGAACATTTCCCCATAGGACGGCCATTGTGCGCATTCAGGATTCGTTTCACCGGTGCCGAGCTTTTAGTTTCCTCAATCTTCGAATTTCTTACTTTTTTTTCTTTTCGGGCGCTCAACGAACGCTTGCGAATTGTTATTTTGCGTTAGGGAGATAAGTCGAGCTTTTCTGAGTGCGAAAAGAGATCTCATATGGTTTCATAGACCGAATTCGGTCACCAGAAATATTTTTCTTGCAGGACTTCGGCGCAGGGTTGTCTGTGACAGATGGCGTTTGCTTATTGTACTTAAGCAACTGTCCTAGAGAGCACGAGAACAACCGCAACGCTTGACAGCTGGTATATGTGTAGTCCAACCTCATTTTTTCTCTTAGTATACCTCATGCCATAACGTGCGGCTTCATTACCGCCCGGCATGAGGAGACGCGTGAAGACGATCTTAATTAGCCGCAACTATTTTTCCCTACTGGACTTCATTTTGATCAGCTTTGATTTTATCGTCGAGGAATGTTAGAGCTGAGCAATGATGTCATATTTTTCCCCACTCTGCATATGTGTAGATATCATGCTGTACAAATACCTAGTACCAATAACATGTTCTGCAAACTACTTTGGTCAAGTGCCGTTCTCTCTCACAAGCGGGCTAACGCAAAAACTGTTCCCTGAGCGCCCTTCTCTCAGTGTTCTATATTTCCGCCGTAGACTGTTATGCGACCGCATTTCTTTGGATATTCTGTGAAGTTTACGTCAGTCAGAGTACAGCAGTACCTCTTTCGTACTCTTAGGGCTGAAAATGTCATACAGTGCAATATGCGGACTCTTAGAAATGCAAGAATACGGCTGGCCCAATATTTATTGTTTCGGACTCTGCTTTTGGAAATGGTGTCGTGGCCTCGGTATTGTTTTCAATGACCATACTTATACGTGACAGCGCTAGAAACACTGCATGTTGAGGTACTAGTTAGTATGGAGCTCACCCCAAAAGACGCCACGCGTTATGATATTCTTATTTGCGTAAATGAGGGGAAGCCCTCTCGAAATGTTCACTTAACTATTGAGTGTAATGTTCCGCTTTAAGCCTTAAAGGTGTACTAAAGAGGATTCTGAGCTCGTCTTTTTACCGCGGGAACTCGGTCTACACGCTCCGAGAATTCTTAGAAACTTCGAATTGTCTTGTGCGGCCGAATTCCCTACTAAATCGAATTAAACGTTCCGCCTACCGGTTTTTTTTTTTTTAACTCGCTTCCGAAAGTACGAGGAGCCAACCAACGCGTTGAGTGCCTTTCAGCCAGTCACGTGGCTCCTTGCCGCTCTGCCATCGGCGGATTGATACGTAAAGCAGAGTCCACGCGTACTTTTATTTCCGTGGGCCTAATTTGCACCTATTTTGTGTGCGACTGAAACTATTTATTCACTAAAACCTAAAAAACAAAACCAAAACGAAAGCGAATATTGAATATATCAATGCCTTCCTTTTCAACAGTATTCATAATAGTGGAAGATTATTACGGAGCATTTGTTGTCCATAGGTCTTGCGGCATTTGGGAACTTTGCACCGTTCTGGAATTCGAGTGTACTAAACGGAATTGTTGGAGCATAATTCTGTAATTTCTTTGAAAATTTAACTCTCTCTCTCTTTGGATACTTAAACTGTGCTGCCTTCATAATTTGTATTTGTTGAAGCTTTCGATGTTTAAACCTGGGCGACAGGTGAGAAAAAAAAGAGATGTACTACCTTTAGCTTACGTTTTGCATTTTTACGGTCCTTAGGTGGGTTTTTAGTTAGGTAGGCGGATGAGATTAAGAAGTTTGCGGGGATACGATGGCCGCAACTGGCAAAGGACAGGGTTAATTGGAGAGACATGGGAGAGGCCTTTGCCCTGCAGTAGGCGTAGTCAGGCTGCTGCTGCTGCTGATGATGATGATGATGATGCTTGGCTGTGCACTCGCCCCATTAAAGTGACCATCCACATGCAGGAATAGCCTGGTACCTGAGCGCGTCGCCGTAATAACTGCCGATTACTTCATACTGGCTTAAGCCCGCCGCGGTGGCTCAGTGGTTATGGTGCTCGGCTGCTGACCCGAAAGACGCGGGTTCGATCCCGGCCGCGGCGGGCCGAATTTCTATGTAGGCGAAATTCTAGAGGCCCGTGTACTGTGCGATGTCAGTGCACGTTAAAGAACCCCAGGTGGTCGAAATTTCCGGAGCCCTTCACTACGGCGTCTCTCATAGCCTGAGTCGCTTTGGGACGTTAAACCCCATAAACCAAACCAAACCATCATATCGGTTTGTCCTGCAGGTATACCACAGTAATGCGAGTTTATTTTTCTCGCACACCACAGGCTATACGTCGCCGCCATTATCTAAAACAGAGGCAGCCTGTCGTTCTCGGTGTGCAGGTCACAAGTCACAATTGTCAGCCATAAGAGGCCTTTTTTTTTCTCGCTGCCGGCCAAACGTTAACATACCCAGTGAGAGCCAAAGAACCAAATCTAAATTATAACGATAATTGGATGAAGTTGTCCACAGTGTTCCTGTACAGTGAAGGATTACGGAAATAAAAAAGCTTCATTCGGCGTCCAAAGCCCAGGTTGCTGGCTCAGGTCGTAGGGGCTGAGGCTGCAGGTCGGCGCGGTGCGGTGGTTGCCCAACACGTGCATGGGCGATGTGGGCCACCTGAAGCGGCCATATAGTGTTAGGCATAGTGCAGCAGGGAGAGCGGCAATTGTCACATAACACCCACGTGTTGGCCGATATGAGCTCTGACTCTCCGACTTCAGACGTCGACCCGGACCAGGGTCGAGAAATAATTGTTTTCTAGCTCTCTCTACCAGGCATGACACGAGGTTAGGAGTAGGAATCTCCGTACGAAGCAGTGCAGTCACTTAATGGCGCGTGAACAAGTCCAGTACGTGAGTGTTTTCAGGGTGGGCGGTTGAGTATATGGTATAGTATAGAGGACACAAGGTGGAGAATGTTCGCGCTTGTCCGGTGCATGTAGATTCCTGGCGAGTGACGTGTGGAGGAGTAGGAAGGACGCGGCGGGAATGCCATAGTCCTGGGCCTCTTCGATTATCCGCCTCTGGCAGCCCGCGGGCTGCCTGCGGGCTGCCACAGCGCGGCGCCAGGCGCTCGATTTTCTCTGGCTGCTCCGTTCATTTCCGGTGGCTGCCCAGAACGCGTTCGTTCTTCTCTGGTTGGGCGGTTTCGGGTTGCCAGCGGGCACCCAGACTTGCCAGGACGATTTTGTGTTGGAGCTCTCGGGCAACTGGCAGAGGACGGAGAGGTGGTGTGGTAGCGGGAAGCTCGCGCAGCCATTCTTATATGGACTAGAATGGCCGCGGTTCTTCATGCGATGTTTTGCGCGATGCAAGCGCTTGTTTCGACTAGGTCACGGTGGCCACGGTGCATATCGTCTGTGTCGTCTGGAATATAACCTTTTGCGGTAGTTCTCGCTGTTTATATGTTTTGCGTGCGTATGCGCGATCGTATTTCGATCGTCTCGCCACCTCACAAGCACAAATGCTCGCTTCATATTATGAACGCATACTTCTGATTCACAAAATATTTCGCCTGTTAATTTCGTGCGCCCGGCTGATATTGAGATGGTGTTCGAGGCCTTTCGCGAGAGCAGCCGCAGATTCCAGCTCCGAGTGCGCGCTCAGACACGCGCATATATGCATGTGCTGAACGTGTTTTGCGAGTTGGTTGAACGCGATACAAGCGCGTATGGTCTTCATTGCGTTCGGCGCAGCCCGGACGAGACACAAAAGGACGCGGACGAGACACAAGCGCTAGCTCACAACTCAGAGTTAGCGCTTGTATCTCGTCCTCGTCCTTTTCATGTGGTGTGCATGGTTTGGCGCTAGTTTTTCTCTAATCCTACGTGATTCGCGACTTGCTTGCCGCCGTGATTGCCGGCTGGCTGGTTCTGGTGGCCACCAGCCTATGTGACCATGATGCGTTTTCCTGTCAGAGATGAACATTCTGGCAGCCAGCGGGCTGCCCGAGCGCGGTAAATCGAAGAGGCCCACTGTCTCTCTCATATGTTTGCGCTACGTAGCCCGCTCATCCTTGCTGTTCTAATCTTTTGGCCAAAGGTAAAAGGGGTTGCTAGAAGACGTGACGCGAGCGAGGGCTTGCGCCAAGGAAACGAAAGAAGGAAGGAAATGAAAGGAAAAGAAAGAAAGAAGGAAGGAAAGAAAGAAAGAAAGAAAGAAAGAAAGAAAGAAAGAAAGAAAGAAAGAAAGAAAGAAAGAAAGAAAGAAAGAAAGAAAGAAAGAAAGAAAGAAAGAAAGAAAGAAAGAAAGAAAGAAAGAAAGAAAGAAAGAAAGAAAGAAAGAAAGAAAGAAAGAAAGAAAGAAAGAAAGAAAGAAAGAAAGAAAGAAAGAAAGAAAGAAAGAAAGAAAGAAAGAAAGAAAGAAAGAAAGAAAGAAAGAAAGAAAGAGATAACAAAAAATAAGAAAATAAAAGAAGAAAGGAAGTAAATAAAAAGAAAGAAGGAAATAAGGAAAGAAAGAAAGAAGGAAATTAAAGAAAAAGAAGAGATCGACAAATAACCTTCTGCAAGTGCACTTCGCTGCACAACTGCGCATGAGGAGTAACATTTGAAGGGCATTAGTATGAACAAAGCTAATAGTTTGAATTATGGGCGTAAAATCTCGCTGCTTGGATTGGAGTGGAGAATCAATGTTTTACACAGCTGTTGGATGCTCAAGTGAAATAGTATTCATTTATAAGCGGAAAGGGCTTTTTCCTTGCCAATAAAATATTTGCGCATAAGGTAGTAACTGATGAATTATAACAGCAGTGAAGGTTAACTTGGCAGTTTACTTTCCTCTTCACCGTGTTCACTGTGTTCCTGGATTCGCATCCGTCAGTTTCCCCCAAGAGCAATCTGGGAGACGCTAGTAATCCGGCATCTGCATAGGTGCGGCGTGGGCACGAGATGTCCTGTTTATCTCCATGTGTTTTCGTTCTGTTTTCGTCGAGGACGCGTAATTAAACCTCCGTGCATGATATATGTTCTTCCTACCTCTGCGGCATAAGTTACCTTCATCATCTAAGACGAATTGTCAGTCTGTGCGGCAGCATACCAACCACAACATTTTTTTTTTTTGGCGCCTAATCTACGTTTCCCTCTGAGTCGCAGCGTATATCGTGCCATTTTTGTTTTCTATAGCTGCCTTCCCCATCGTTCTCCATTAACCCGTTTTCCAGCGACAGTATCTTTATAGCAGTGCACCCACAATCTCCCCTCTGATCGCAGACAAAAAAAAAAAACGTTGAAAGTGTCAGCACGCACTCGCACAATTGCACATGTTCGCTATTAGTATCCATCAAAGCACACCACTTCTGGAGCAACCACTACATTTGTAATGATGTGGACCTCAAACAGAAGGGAAAAACAGAGGCGGAAAGTAAAACTGTACACAAAGGTAGGAATGGGCGACAACTTTGAGTCCAGCCGGCAGCTAAGAGTGCAAAAAATACATGCATTCTTCCTTTTCAAACGAAACGACACGTAGCATACACATCAAAGTTGCACAGTTGGCGAGGAAGTGACGGTCAATGCAGTCGCGCCACTAGTCTATGTGAACGGGGCTGTCTTGTCAAAGTAATACACCAGAAGTCTGGAGTACTCTCCGACTAAATTATTTTCGTCCCCCTTTCAGACATTTCTTCTTGCTTTTTAGGAGTGAGCATTGAATGTACCCAACTGATCATGATGGACCACTAAAGGCGTCACCACCCGTACAACTGACTGGAGAAATGCGACACGTGTTTCGGCGTTGCAGTCGGTCAGTCTCTCCTTATTTGCAGGTTCACAGTGAATATAAATGCGTTGGACCAGAAGCGTGCCACTAGATCTCAGAAAAGATATAATCCGCCTGTGCTACCGATAAAATTCATGGAAACCTTGCCTGTATTACACTCATAATTTCGTCGCATACGGCCGCAGACAATGCTGTGAAATGCGGAGAAGCTGACAGATGTTAGTTAAAGGCCAGAATATGAAGAAAGCTTTCGAGACAATGTTAATACCTCTAAAAAACAAATCCTAAGAGAGAGTCAACACTGCTGAAGCGCAAATTGATTAAGGTAATTAGTAGCACTGTACAAATACAAAGCCTGCTAGCAAAACTTTCTTCCGCCGTTCCTATTTTACATATCTACAATCGTTAATGTAGCACCTGTGCAACTGAAATTTTTCGTATAGCGAATGCGCTTTCGAACAGAGAGCACACACCTGCGAGGTCTCTGCCCTCTTACATGTGCATCCATGTATGGCATCTAACAAAAACACTGCGCACTCGCGAAAACATGCCACAAGCAGTATATGTTCTGCACAAACCTTTCTTGAATTCGCAGTGTTATCGACGTGATTCCACAATATCTGCGTCCGTAACACACGCTACACAACACCTGCTGAGCAGCGCGCACACCAACCACAGCAAAAGTAGGGGGCGCTGTGCTGCCGGCGTAGAGCAGAGGGCGCTACTTTCGCGCCCGGCTCTTGTTCCTGTTGCCCTTATCATCTCGGCGTGGGCTTGCAGCGGAGCTCATTGCCGGCGTTGCCACGACAACGCCGGAGCCCAGCGCCGAACTGCCGCTGCCTTCGATAAGGCCGGTCGCGCTGACCACCACGATCTTGGGCTTCTCCGACATGGACGGCGAAGTCACCACGCCAGCAGAGGTGCGGCGCCTGACGCTGGCAGCGGGCGAACCCCCAACGTCGCGCCGGCTCTCGGGTGACATGGAGCAGGGTAGTGCGTTCCGCTCTCCGAGGGTCATTTGGTAGCGCATGAACTCCGCACGGCCGCGGGGGCCGTACGTGACCTCGGGCTCCATAGCAGAGTAGAGGTCCTGCGGGAAGGTTTTAAGGCCGCCATCATCATCAGTCTGAGTCCACTGAAAACAGAATGCATCTCTAATTAACATTGTCCTGTGCCAGCTGCGACCACCTGATACCCGCCAAATACCCAATCTCATCTGCCCACCTGATTCTCTGCTACCACTGGTAAGTTTGGCTTTCCTTGGAATCCACTCCGTTATTCTGGGAGACAATCGGTTGTCTTCCCTTCGCGTTATATGTCTTGCACACGACCGCATTTTCATTATTTCCATTAGGGTATAATTAACTCGCGCTTGTTCCCTGACTGAGCCACTCTGCGATGTTCCTGTCTGTTACCATTACACCGATAATTTTCCACTTCATGATGTGGTCAGTTTAAGTTCGTGACTTTCGTTAGCCAAATACCCAATCTCATCTGCCCACCTGATTCTCTGCTACCACTGGTAAGTTTAGCTTTCCTTGGAATCCACTTGGAATCCACTCGTGTCTGCTCCGAAGGTGAGTACTGGCAAGATGCAGTTATTAACTTCCTGCCGAACGCACTGTACCTCATTCTTCCTGGGTATTTGTCTATGTTATCTAGGTGCATTGGGAGATTCCGGATTAATTTAAGCCACCTGGGGTTCTTTAGCGTGCACTGCCATCGTACAAAACACGGGCGTCTTTCGCCTCCATCGAAATGGGACCGCCACGATCGGGATTCGATCCCATGACCATAGGCTCACTAGCCGAACGCCATAGCCACAGAGCCAAAACGGCGGGCCCTATGAGAAGGGAGAAAAGAAAATGTGCCGAAGACTGCGCCGTTCTTTGCAATGAAGTGAGCAGCCAACAGGAAGGTCACGTACTACGTTTCAATAGGCATACATAGAAGAAATAAAGGTATTGCTTATTCACAATGGCTCATCATCCTCTCGTATATTCTAGAAGGTTTAAGGTTCGAATTCCAGTTCCGGAGAAGTTATGCACATATGAGTTTACAAGACTGCCGTTCGAAGCTCGTCACATGTATAGGTCCCACTGTGCCGGCTGACAGTCGATGGTTTGCTTCGACCTCGTTTTGCGTAGAGGGTGTGAACCTATGTGCCAGGGTGAGCGATCTCAAGGGTGTGCTCACGTATTTGTTCCTGTCGAGCGTGCTGATGACGAAGGTAGCGATGAGCACGACGACGACGCCAAATAATAACAGCTGGCACACTCCGGTCCACGCCGGGAACACCTTCTGGTAGCGCGAGTGGCGGTGATCGGTGATCGTGAACGAGTTCAGTCCGATGATCTGCAGTGGTGCGCAGCCGTCGAGAAGACGAGTGCGGGGAAGGGCGTTAAGGCAACGCGACAGAAAGTTGCCCGACAGTGAATTACCGAAAATAAGCAGATCTCGCTAATCCCTGCTTGCGTCCAGCTAGCGATACACGTTAGAACGGTATCTCAAAACGTTCTTGAAACTTGTCTTCGGATATAGGGTACAGGACTACGTCTGTGCATGATACATGCGGCAAACGAGCTATCTGGTGGTATAATTTTCGCTTCTATCTCCGCCTTTCTTTTGTTTACCCTGGGATATGGAGAAGTAGAGGCTTTTTTTTATCTCTCGTAGTCAAGGATGGACCGTTACTCAGGCGAAATTACAGCAAGATTCAAGTGAGGACGCTTCCGAAACTTGATTTGAAACCCGGTCAGTGAGACACCGATAAGCGTGTCAACTTCGAGAGCAGGCTCTGCCTTTTATTGTGGCCCAGCAACTCACCGCCAGCACGAGTGGACAGACGTAGCGCCAGCAGATAGGAAGGAAGCGCCACGGCGGCGACTCGAACATGAAGGTTATGTCGTGCACCAGTCGGTCGCAACCTGCAAGGACAGGCGTACGCGACAGCCATCTCACGTCTTCAGCGAAACGAGCCGTTTTCTAAGAGTTTCGCTTTACTGTTTTGCTTTTATAACCTAATGGGAAAGTGCCCTTCTGTGCGCGCTGTTGTTTCTTGTCTGTGGGATTCCCACTATGAACAGAAAGGAGGAGGGTGAAGTTGTTCTCTAGCGCACATCTTTTATAAAAGAATGTGGGCTGGAGGACAGCTTACTACCTTTTTACTTCCATATAGGTGCATTCATGCTTATAATATTTCTAAACAAGGAGACGCCGACCAGTAAAATGAAAAAATTGTATTGACGTTTCGGCGCCCAGAACGGGGGCCTTGTTCACAATGGAATTCAGTTCACGTTGGAAGAAGAGGTGGACGGCAGTCTGCCTCTTCTGGACGTCCTCGTCACAAGGAAAGGCCAGAAGTTGTTGTTTAGCGTATATAGAAAGGCTACACACACAGGCCGATAACCTACATTTCAGTTCCGTCCATCCTGCCGCCCAAAAAAGAGCCGTTGTGAGCAGTTTAATGCAGCGGGCCAAGAAGATATGCACATGCACCACTGACGCCGCTGCGGACGCGTCAAGGGTACGAAAAGATCTCACTAGCTGTGGTTACCCAAGCCATTTCATCAGGTCCACAGAACGACGGCTATCACGGCCTCGTCATCCGGACGCCCCTCTTCCGCCCAAAAAACGTGCGGCTATTCCTTATGTGCCGAAAACAAGTGAGTGCCTTGCCCGTGTATTACGAGAGTATGACGTGCAAGTTGCCCATGTTCCTGCCAAGAAAATGCGACAACAACTGATGAACATCAAAGACCAGTTGCCAAAAGAGAAGTTCCCAGGAGTTGTCTACGCCATCCCTTGCGCAGATTGCAGCGGTGTTTACATCGGCGAAACCGGAAGTTACAAGAAGCGCTTACAGCAACATGCTCGTGATGTGCAGAAAGAAGATACGAGCAATAACGCCTTGGCAGAGCACGCGGTGACGAAAAATCACAAAATAGATTGGGACAAGGCAAGAATCATCGAAAAAGAGAAACTGACAACATCACGGCTTCATCTCGAGTCCCTGGTGATACAGACGACGGATCACACGCTTAATCGTAACGAGGGCAATCTTAACCAGATTTACGCGCGATCCTTACGGCGGTTACTATAGCTTTTAAAGACGAACCCTATTGGTGTTATTCCATTGTGAACAAGGCCCCCGTTCTGGGCGCCGAAACGTCAATACAATTTTTTCATTTTACTGGTCGGCGTCTCTTTGTTTTGAAATGTATCCCCCCGGCCAGACGGGATTCCGTCACACTCTCGACTTCATGCTTATAATAAAGCTCTCTTTTATTATATCCGCTTTTAATATATTGGCTCTGCAGGTCGAACTAAAAGGAGAGTCGTCGAAAAAAGGCGCTCGCAGTCCTGTCTACAGAACACAGCTCTTGCTTCGCAATCCTCTTTCCGTCCCCGCGCTCCGCCGTATCCAGAAAAATTCGGATGGACAAATACACAAAGTGGCAACTCGAAAATTCAGCGCTAGCCGGTATGGGATAAATGATTACAGTGCCTGCACGATACGAATAATTTAAATTAGGGGTGTGCGAATATTCGATATTTTCGAATACATTGCGAAAATTATATTTTTAGTATTCGTATTCGATTCGAAATACAAGTATTCGTGTTGTTTCGAATAATCGACGTACCGGGAATATTCGTATCTAGCCGAATATTCTACGCGAGCACCGGCGTTCATTTCGGTCCGCAAGTCCTATCGACAGAGACATAACAACATGGCGGAGCCCAGAGCAATGTGTAACGTTGGTAACGTTGGGCCATGACGTAGCTGACTGCGCTGGTGAGCTTCTTTTGGGTATAACTGCGAAGCTGGTATAGCCAGAGCTGTGCAAGAAGTACCTCGCAATACGTGCCAGTTCAGTGCCAAGTGAGAGGGCATTTTCTGTGGCTGCAGAAGTCGTTTCAGCTCGAAGGGAACGACTTCGGCCTGGCCATGTGGAGCCGCTAGTTTTCCTTCACGACAACCTTTAATGTTCATCCCAGCAACGCGCTTTTGTGCTTATGGCAAGCTAGCCTTAATCAATGCTGTGTACTAGCCGTATTCTCTGATATTTACACTCTTCTAAGATTAATGTTCGAGACTTTGATACTTCTTGTGCGGCCACACACACCTTTTGTGTTCATGTAATCATTGATAGTTGAACTGTGATGTTCTTGGGTGTTCAAATAAATGTTTTGTAGTGGTTAAATGCATCTGTCCTTGATTATTCGATATTCGATTCGATATTCGGAGCCAAGTATTCGTATTCGATTCGTATTCGAAAAATTTGATATTCGCACACCCCTAATTTAAATTGACCAGCGAAATTATCGTCACGAGCTGCATAACTGCAGAAACATTTCATCGCGTTGGCATTTATGGGCAGAATCATTTCATTCTAGCAAAATATTTCAGTGCGCAATCTTCTATCGCGTGCCACGTAACGCTGCACTATCGCATTACCACTTTTCTGTCGGATTATGAAGAAAGCTCGCTTTTTTTTTTAATTATGAGGGTACATATTACAGGGCAAAGGAGGACACATACGTCACAGTGAATTACCCGTCCCTTCTGTTTTCGGTCTCATTCAAGCATGTTATTCCGAATGTGACTTACCAACCCGACCGCAACGTTGACGCTTTGTTCAATTTACAGCATGGCAATACTAGCATGATTAAAGGTTTTTCCTAGTGTGTAGATTAACTGTTCGTATTAATACGTTCTGACTATTGTTATGAGAGCAAACGTTAAGGAACCCCCATAAAAAAAATCTATAAAATCATACAAACTATATGCACGTACTGCATATATTTTTTTTGTTAATAACCCCCGCTTCGACCCATCCCCTTTATGTTATATAAAACTGCATTTAGATCGGGTCTTCAGAATACAGCAACTTTCCAGCTACAGCTTCGCATCTGTCATGCAGCCTCCAGTATGAGCGTCTGAGGACTCTCAAGGCTTCCCAGATGTCTGCGTCAATTTCGGGCAGCAAGGCAGATCCAACCACTGCGTGACAGGCACTTTTTTCGCTGGGTCAACGCAATCTGGCTACACTGCACGTCTGACATATTATAGCGACTAGCATTTCAGAGACCAAATGGTGCATCCGCTAGCGTATTCTCTAGAAATGCAAGGTTTCTTCGCCTTGCTAATCTGGAAGTAAAAGCTTCGGCGGAAGAATAAAACAACTATGGACCCATTTGATCAGCCAGAATCACAAAGCGGCTCCTAAGTATCGTACTGACGGGCCAGCATGGGCGACGAAGACGCGATAATCAGGTACCCGGGCAGTCGCGGGCCTGTTCTGCTCGCTCGTAACTCTTCACGAGTCTGGCTCTATAGCATAGCATACAATGGATGTTTGTTGCGCGAACTTTAACGCGAGACCGTGGCAACTTGACCACCAGCGATGACGTCATCAAGCCGTGGAGGCTTACCATAGCCGTGCGCTACGGCAATCAGCTCCGCGAGTCCTACCCAGGGCAGCAGATCTGCGTAGATGAGGCTCTCCATCAGCTCCAACATGTAGAGACCCGCCTGCGGAGAGTCGATATGCTTTAACGCCTGGGCCAGCTGGTATTAGACATGACAGCCCGAGATGCTTACGAGCGAGGCTCCGAGCAGGTTTCAGGCCAAGCTCTCGCAGAACCCACCAGAAACAAGCCCACCTCCGGCAACGAAGTAAAAAAAAAAAATACTTTTCACTCTTCAAGCCTGAAATCGAGCCTTTGGCGGCCTGAAAAGAGCACTGAGGACAAATTGAAGTCAGCCTGCATTCATAGGTTATCGCATTCTAACGATAAAGATGCCACTTTCACTGAAAACGGATCCTTTATGAGCTAGGAAAATGCGAAAAATGAAATACAGGAGTCGCCAGCATAGGTAAATCCAGCCTGTAAACTGCGGTGCGTCGACACAGTTTTCAGGGCACGGATGTCTGAAGCTACGCTAGACATACTGCCATTCTGCCATACTGCGGAGCGCAAGTGCGAACTGCGTACGCACCAGCACTCGATGTACCAGTGAGCGTGTACACAAGTGTATACGTCATGCCGACGTGTCACCTTTCAATGGAAGAGACGAAAGGGTGTGCAGGCGTTGGCGTATGTGAGACATCGCAGAGAGGAGGCGGCATTGCGCGATACTGCTGTTTACCTGGCTTTCACTCAGCTTAACGATTTACGCAGCGATAGCGTAAACACTGCATGCTTTTTTTTTTCGTTTTCTCACTGAGCTTCAGCGTTCCCTGTAGCGCCCTGCAGAATGCTGCGAGACGAAGACGCATCGCTTGCAAGCCTATCTACGTGCAAGCCCATCTACCAAGCAACAATACTGGGCCGTACAACCAAAAAAGCACCGTAACAGCTGCGGAACCACTCGAACTAAACTTAACCAAAACAGCACGCTACTCCCAACTCACCGTTCCTCAGTTAGATGCTTGAGCGATTTTTTTCTGTGTCATAGTTTGACGAAAACCAAACTTAATTTTTTCTTTTTGATTTGATGCGCTCGCAGTTTCTTTCGCAGTGCATAGTTACGCGTTTTCTTGTTTTCATGGCTTCTATGGTGCCTGGATGGGTAATGATCCCGCAGCACATTCGAGCGATGCAGCGAGTGCGAGCGCACATCTGGTTGTGTTCACAGATAAGCACGTGCGCCTCGTACCTGCAAAGCCAGGGGCATTGCGAGTATGGTGCAGCCTGCGCTTCCAAGCACCGCCGCCAGTGACGAGCGCTGATGAAGCCACAGGATGGTGTCCTTCAGGCTGCGCAGGTAGCCCTCGACCGCGCAGGCCTGAACACAGCACGCGGGAGCGGCCCATAAGCCGCGTATCGCACAATATGAGAAAAGGCACCAGAAGTAACGAGCAAAATCACAGAACGGCTGCGAGTTTTTGTAGCGCGAAATATCCAGTATTAGCTGGCTTGTGATCGTGGAGAACTGGAAACACTTTAGAGTTTATTTATATTAGCTATTATAGTTACGCAGTTAATTAAATGAGTTATGCTCTGACCACCAGCACACTGCAGCGGAGGCCTAGCGGTCGCATTCGGGAGGTGCTGCGGTGTGCGGGATGGGGCTGGGCTCGTACGTCGGAGGGGATTTTTGAAGCGAAAACTTCACTACGGGACCTCGTGCTTCGGTCGCCGGGTGCCTAGTATTGACCTTCAGCTGAGTTAGAGGTCAAACCATGAAAAATAGAAAAGAAATTAAATATCAGTATTCATGATTGGGAGTTGAACCCGTGGCTGCGCGAACAGATCTCGCTTAAGGGCCGCTCAGCGACGCCACACGCCTCGTGTTAAACTGCACCACACTCTCGCGCTGTCCATTGGAGAGCGTCGTCTTCATCAACTTCCATCTGCTCCGTCCCGCGGCACTGCCTGCTCACCGTCGTCTTCTACGAAGCACGAATCCGTGCTTTCGCTCAGAGTCGAATGTAGTAAACATTCTCCGTAGTTTTTCCCGTGGGATCCCGGCGGTGGGCTTGCGGACACCGAAGACAACGGCGCAAAGCTGCTGTGCCCGGTGGTGCACACACACTCCAAACACAAAAACGCCTATATGAGAATAAAAAGGGAGTAAGCAGTCCTCTAACAGTGCACCAGAGGACAGCTTGCTCTCTTTTTACTCCCTTATGCTTACAGCGCACCAAAGGGTAGCCTCTGCGGAGGGCGGTCTCTCCGGAGGGCGCCCGTATGGCTCTGCGGACAGCTCCACCGACGCCACATTTTTTAGTAGCTGCAGCTAAGGACATCTAACGCTGTAAAAGGAGATTCAAAGAAATCCAATTACTCGAAAGCCGGTCCGGCCAAGTAGCAAATTCCCCCAGCTATGAAGTGCGTCGCTCCCACTGTATACGTCTGATATAACCGAAGGCGATTTCCTTGCTGTGAGTGATACGGTGGCTTGTCGGAAGCTAAATCTGATCCTTGGTTGCGGAACTTCGCATAAATACCACTAACTTGACGGATGAATCAGAGGCCGGTGCTTGTCCCCTGTGATCCTATGCACTACATTAGAGAGATAGCCAGGAGGTCGCGATTTTCTTGAGAAAAAAATTGAGCTACAGACAGCAGGCAAGCTTCAGTCTGCAAGCCGACTTTTCGACAATAGGATTTTATTTGTCTGGTCGAAAACAAGTCCTTTTGTCGGAACGCTGATAATCGGACGCTTCCCTACCACCCTTTCTCGTTTTGTATCTGCTACGTGACTGCTTGTCTTAGCAGCAGGTCTGTATCTACTCTGTGTCACAGTATGACGGCACTACAGCCGAGCAGAAGGTACAAATGACACCAGTCAATCAGCTGCGCAGCCATGCTCTATTCCTATGCGGTGTGTAGAGCTATCGCCCTCGGCACATCTGTCGTGGTGTAGTTGCCGCTCTGATTTCTTCGCTGGGCTGGACAGTAAAAATTACGGCAGTGTCTTCCTTTTTTTTTTTTTACAGCGAAGGCTGTGTAGGAGACTTTCTCCACGAACTCTGGCTTTCATAAACTGGCAAATGGTAATGTTATGCCGACTAGCCGTATAGATGCTGTGGTCCGGGAAGTAGCCGTTTTCCGGAATGTGCCATTTGTGGACATGCTGTCCGCGCGGCATGCCCACCAGGGACATCGGAATCTTAGAGTGTACGCCCTCGAGGACAGCCCGTAAAGTGTTGTGGCATGGGTTCCCACAGCGATGTCGCCACTGTTGTGACATTGCGGTCGTCATGTGGCGCCCATGCATGGGAATGGCAGCTGAAGAAAGCGACCTACGACGGAGCAAACGAACAGGGCTTTGTGTACAATATTTGCTTGGCAGTACAAAAGTTCAGAGCGGGGGCCGCCAGCATAACGGCTTCTCGACAGGGGCTCGCTCGAACAACGGAGACAAGTCAGGTCGCACCATCTCGCTTTTTCTCTCTCTCCTCCGACCTCCGGGCTTGTTTTTATACCTTCGGAGTTAGGCTGACGGTTACACCGCCTGCTCCGCAAGCAAGGTGACTCATCAGCGGCGGACGAGAGGGGAGTGTTGAATTAATTAATCGCTGCATGTTACCGTCACTAGTAAGCGGCATGCATTTTCACGGAACCACCTCTTCAGTCCAACATGGCCGTGCCAGCGCATACCTGTGATCCCAGGTTGAGGATGAACAGCGTGAAGTAGAAGGCGAAGCACCAGAGCCGCTGGTTGGACCGGGGGCTGATCGCCTCCGGAAAGCCGACAAACGCGAAGTCAATGCCTGCGTCGAGCGTTTATGGTGGTAACCGTGTTCGGCAAAGGAGAAATTAAAGAAATCGGGCACGTCCTGTCTGTCCTATTTTTATCCCCCTTAAAACCAAGCAGCAAAATAACGACAACTGAGGAGTATGGGTTTGAATTCAGAGCGCGTGGCTCATGACCACTTGCTCGGCCCAGCATGAAGTTTTCACAGACACACCACCCAAGCCACGTAAGTTAACGGGGAACTTTTAAGGAGCTAGTTTCTCTCTGTAAACTAAGCACATCGCTTACCTTTATGTTTCCTGTAGCGCACTTTGTCAGGCTATTTTACGGCGTTAAACGTCTTAAGTTGTTGAAAAACAGCCAGTAGGACGCTTTTCGCGACGTCAGTGCGTAAGTTATGAAATGGCAACGATATGGGACATTAAAAAGCGGCAGTTGTAACTGCCAGAAGGCTAGCCGCGGATTGGATACTCCTACAGGAAGTGCGGTACATACCGTTATAGTATGCAGTAGTATGCATTGCCCTGCATATACAGGGTGTTTCACCTAAGACTTTCTGCAATTTTTAAAAATAAGCTATTTGAATTAGATGAGCGCTTTTTCTGGCATAGCATTGTCAGTGATGTAGTACATCATAATGCAGCTAAGACGTGCTAACAGCAGGCTTGTTAACCAATATTTAATAGATAACTTTTAAACTATTACCGTTGGGCTCCTTAATTATTGAGAGGCATGTAGCCCACCGTAAGTAATGTTCATATCCGTTTTTAGAATTTCGAGAAAGCGATTATCCTCGTCGCTGTGGCCCAACAAATTTCGCCTACATCGCGCCAAAATACGTGCGGTTTGAGAAGCTTGCAGGCAAAGCAACCTCTCCAGTGAACCTAACTCGTCGAGATAGCCAAAATTTGCTGGGCCACAGCGCCGAGGATAATCGCGTTCTCGAAATTCTAAAAACGGATATGGACATTACTTACGGTGGGCTACATGCCTCTCAATAGATAAGGAGCCCAATTGTAATAGTTTAAATGTTAACTATTAAATATTGGTTAACAAGCCTGCTAATTACCACGTCTTAGCTACATTATGATGTACTACATCACTGACAATGCTATGCCAGAAAAAGCGCTCATCTAATTCAAATAGCTTATTTTTAAAAATTGCAGAAAGTCTTAGGTGAAACACCCTGTATACTGCTAAAATATACAGTACAAGTTCTAATAATGGGTGACTCATAAGACCATTTCGTTTAGGCCGACGATCAACAAGAAACTAGGATCAAAAGCCTTAATCTGGACTTTAAAGTTTGCTCTAGTGCAAAAAATAGCGACGTAGGTTTTACTTAAACCTAAGAAACACACCAAAAAAAATCTGTATGCTTTTGCAAGGAAGACGACGGAAATAAGGCGACGAGGTCAAATTCAAAAGCAGAGGACAGCGACTACGGTAAGAAAAAAATGAAGGAGAATATAATAATAACGAATATAACTTATACACACACCAGTTCTACACCACTTCATGGCTCGCTGTGCTACTCCGCTAACCCATTGCAACAATAAACCAAATCAACAATTCGCTCTACTAAACAAGTGCGCTTATAATTTCGTCTTATGATTAGCTTTTACAGAGATGTCTTGGCTTAGGTTTAGCCATTTAGAGTAGCTTGTCGTGATTGATTATACCGTCATCCAGGGTCGTGCAGACACATCTGCTCCGTAAGCCGACGACGGAGCGGCAGGTGAGTGGAAGAGGAACAAAACCTTGGCAGTACAGCTGGCCGTCGCCAAGACCGGTGGCGTCGACTGCAGGTACATAGTTTATGATCGCTTTCCCGCTTGTTTATGAGCGAACAATGGAGGAAAGCAAACTTGTGCTCGTGCGATGCCTCGCATGTTGTCGTTCGTGCAAAAGCGAGCGTAGCTCGAATGCACGCACCTTGGGTGACGACGTCGCCGATTTCCATCTGGGAAGACTGCACCAGGCTGCCGTAGAGGCCGAACACGAAGACGGTGGCGAGCATGCTGTACCCAAAGTCCGCCAAGCTGGCCTTCATCACGTGGCTTTCGTTGCAGCAATGAGAAGCGATCGCAGGACAGAAAGTTACTCACGCCCGTGTCAAATCGGAGAGCTTCAAATGTGTTTTGCGGACGCACCAGCTCGTGGCCACTGCATTGCATTTATGACGTCGTGTCGTTCTTTACATCATTATGTCAAGATAAGCTACATGCTTTTGGCGTTAATCTTGTTCGCAATGGATCGTATCCGATTTAAGACTGAGAAGCTCGTCTCTTTGTTCTATTATCTTAAGCGAGAAGATGAAAGGAAATTATAGTTGCAGCCTCTCTTCCAGAGCCTGTCGAGTGCTGTCTCGGTAATACTGCATAATTCAGTGAGCTTAACAACTTCATAAGCGAACCGCTTAATTTGGCTTCCAAACAAAGGCGTACACTTCATCTAACCTTAACCCATTCCCAGCAAATTCACTCCGTATTCCTGTATTCAGCTGACACAAAACCGGCTTCAGACAAACGCACAACACCCAAATGCGGGAAATGGCCGTATAGCTTTCCTTTGTGCTAATGGCTGGCTTATGGTATAACTTATGGCTGCGCTTGGGTAGATGCTGAAGAGTAATTGCTCAGACAAACGCACAACACCCAAATGCGGGAAATGGCCGTGTAGCTTTCCTTTGTGCTAATGGCTGGCTTATGGTATAACTTATGGCTGCGCTTGGGTAGATGCTGAAGAGTAATTGCTCCCTTATTGCAGTTTAGCATGCGCTGTACACATTCGCTTATATAGCACAGCCGCTTCTTCTTACTTGAAAATGTTGGCCTGGAAGTCATTGTAGCTGGCCAAACACGTAATAGTGCCACACGAGAGGCCCAAGCTGTAGAACATGTGCTGCGATGCCGAGTGCCAAGTCTGCTAAAAGGAGAGGCTCGTGAAAAATAATTTTCTCTTGCAGGGCTCCTCTTTGTGCGGGGGACTGCTAAGATAAACCTGTCAGCCTGGACGTGTTACACACCCGCGGACTATCACGTTTCACCACTTTGGTTTCGAGGCCTCAAAGGCCAACCCAGCGCGGTTGCAGCCTTGTGAACGTACGCCGAAGTTCTGCACACATTTGCGTTTCAATTAATGTGATATTAAGTCTCCATTATAAGAAAAATTCAGCTGATTATAGATAATCTGCATATATATTGACATAATTAAAATCATTGGCAGGTAACTAATAGGTGCGCAATCTAGGTTCTGAGGGAAGCTTTTTCTTGCATAGATCCAAATATATTGAACACAAGCAAAAGAGAAAAATAGATTAGAAGC